>NW_006921540.1:936501-1123767 GCF_000340215.1 Pseudocercospora fijiensis CIRAD86 | reverse complement strand
GAGCAGCATTTAGCTCGCGCGAGTGGCCGCAACATTACTTTGGACAGTCGATATTCTAGCAAGCTGCGAGCGAGCCACTAAATCTCTCGCCAAGAACACCCAAAGGCCCTTTCGGGCCTATTAGACTATCTCTATATAGTTTACCTAGATAATATCCTAGTTTACACCTATTTACCTAATATTATAGAGCACTAGGCTATAGTACGCAAGGTCCTCGACCGCCTGCGAGCCTATAGCCTATATTGCAAACCTTCTAAATACACCTTTGCTACTAAGGAGGTAGCCTTCCTTAGCTTCCTCGTATTAACTAAGGGTGTTAAGGCTAATCCTAACTAGATCAAAACAATTACCGAATAGCCTGTTCCTACGTCTATTAAAGAGCTTTAATTATTCCTCGGTTTTGCTAACTTCTACCGCCGGTTTATTAAGGGCTATTCGAGGCATGTAATGCTATTAACTAAGCTTACCAAAACTAAGGCTAACCTAACTAGAGAGTTCAAATAGACTAACAGAGTATAAGCCGCTTTTAACGGTCTAAAGCAACGCTTTACTAAAGTCCCCTTATTATACTATTTCGTACTAGGTAAGCAGATCCGAATTAAGACTAACGCTTTATAGTTCGCTATATCAGCTATTATGTTATAACAGGCTAATAACACCTACTAGTACCTAATTGCCTTCTTCTTACGGAAGATAATCGATATAGAACGTCGATACGAGACCTACGAGTAAGAGCTCTTAGCAATCGTAGAAGCCTTTAAGTACTAGCGCTACTATCTCGATAGTACGTAGCATACCATTTAGGTCTATACAGACTATAACAACCTCCGTAGCATTACTAAGGTTACTAGAGTTATAGGTCGATAGGCTAGATAGGCCGTCTACCTCGCCGGGTTCGATTTTAATATATTATACCGGCTAGGCGTAAGTAACCCTACCGATAGCCTATCGAGGCGACCTAATTACGACAGCGAGACCTAATATATTAATTCGTTATTTCTAACCCTGTAGCATAAGATTGCTATAGCCCGTATTGTTAATAAGCAAGCGTAGGATAAGCGGACCTCTAGACCCCGCGGCGGTAACAAATACTATAGCGGGGTTGTCGTTCTTCTAGTATACGTTAAAAGAAAGGACGTAGATCGCTCGAGCTATAATAACTCGATTAAAGACATTGCTATTTATAGTAATAGCCTATATAGCGATAGTACTATAGAAGAGGTTGCAGTAGTTCCGGCTACTAGTGCTATTAGATATATATAATACGTACCTCGTTTAATAGCGAGGGTGCTATTAAATAACCTTACAAATAGGGATAGTTAATCGTTTATAGATAAGCTGTTACGTACTTAGTAGAGGGACGCCTTTGCTATCGAGCGTATTAATAGGCTTGTAAGTAGACGAGCGACTCGATCTAGCAAGAGTAATAACAATTAGTCGATCGACGATAAGGGTTACTTAAAGTTTAAGGGTAGATACTATATCCCCGCTAAACAATCGATTATACAAGAGCTTTTCAAGAGGCACTATAATAGTAAGCTCGCTAGTTACTATAGTATAGAGAGGTCGTACGAGCTACTATCGCGTGTATACTACTAGCTAAATAGTAAGCGGTATATAAAAGAATACGTACAGATCTGTATAGTATACTAGCGTATTAAAGCACTAAAGTACCTGCTATTTAGCGAGTTGTCTTCACTTCCTGTTCCTAGGAAGCTATTCGTAGAACTTATAATAGATTTTATTATAGGCCTTCCTCCTACTAAGCGTAGCGGTAGCAAGGATATATATAATGCTATCCTTATTATAGTAGATCGATTTACTAAAGGCGCTCGATATATCCCGGCGCGGAAAGATTAGACTATTATTAATATAGTAGAAGCGCTATAGGACAATATCTTCTATACCTATTAGAGAACCCCTAAGGGGATAGTGTCTAATCGTAGATCGATACTAATATCGCACTATTAGAGCGAAATATGCCTATAGCTAAGACTAAAGTATCGGCTATTAATAGCCTTCTATCTATAGACTAACGGTTAAACAGAGAGGCAAAATGCTACCCTATAGCAATACCTGCGTAGCTATATTAATAAGAACCCCGAGGATTGGGTTAACCTCCTATAGCCTACAGAATTCGTATATAACAACAGTATATACTTATCTACTAAGGTTTCACTATATATAGCTATAATAGGCTAAAACGCCGCGTTACTATAAGATCTATTTACCTCGCTCGAGGCCGAGCGTAAGGAAAGGGAAGCGCGTTAAGTACTAGAGACACTATCGGTAATAGAACGTATCTAGAAGATACGAGAAATCTATACTAAGATAGCTAAGAAGCTAACAAAGGCTTAAGAGTACTAAAAGACCTACTACGATAAGCGCTATATACTAATAACCTTTAAACAAGGCGATATAGTTATACTTAGTACGAAGAACCTCCGTATCCGTAAACACCTATTACCTAATAGCAGAATAAGGCCCAAGCTCGCACTAAGATATATTAGCCTATTCCGCATTCGAGAAGTTAAAGGCTCTTCTATATAGGCCTATTAGTTGTAGCTTCCCCCTTATTATACTATCTACGACACCTTCTATATATCCCTCCTTAAACTATACTATTAGCGCGAAGGCGATAAAGCGCCTACTAAGTTAGAAGAAGTCTTAGCCGATAGTAAAGAGCTATAGTCTATAGAGCGTATACTAAAGCATCGGACTAGACAAGGCAAGAAGGAGTACCTCCTAAGATAGTAAGGCTATTTACCTAAATAGGACTCGTAGGAGGCTAAAGACTCTTTTAAGGATATAACTAAGTTGTTAGACGAGTATTATTACTTTAAAGAACAAGAAGAAGGCTAAGAGGCTATAATATTACTATTAGGGCCTAGGACTAATGCTATCCCCGGGATGCTATTAGCTAACTAATTAGAGGCAAGCAATTGCTAGTAATTAGGACAATAAGACTATACTACTATAGCGAACGCGCACTAAGTGTTAACAAACGCGCTATAACTATTAACTAATCGCCTACTCTTTTAAGGAATCTACCTCTTTACTAGCGTAACCTATAAGACCCTTCTCTTAACGCTAAATCGAGGCCTTAGGCCCTCTACGGTCGGCAGGGACGACGCGCGCGCGCGTAAATAGTAATAATAATAATAATAACGGCGCCGCGCCTATACTAAAGGGCAGTACGGCCGGTACGGCTATATTAGTAATAGTATTGCGGAGTGTATTGTTAGTCGAAGAAGGAAGTCGGAAGCAAGGTAAAGTTAGCGCTAAGACGGCTAGTGCCGCTATTACTAACCTTACCTGCTATTATCGCTATACCTATAAGAACAACCTTACCCGTACTATAGCCTAAGGCTAAGATACTAGGTTAAAAAGGGTTAAACCGTTCGAAGGACTTAGAGACTAAAAAGGTTAAGCGACTAATAAACTAACTAAAGGCAAAAATATAGAGCTAAGCTAGCTAGGGTCGATCTTGCGGACAATAGGTTACTCCTCGATCTTTCCGACCCTTTAAGCGAGGCGAACCTTAACTATTGTACTTATAATAGCCTTTACTTATAGAAACTAGACGAACTGCGTTTTTAAAAAGATAAGATAAGATTAACAATTAAAGGCTACTAAACCTAACTAATTAGGGCTAGTAACACTATAATAGTAAATAATAGCCCTCGTAATAATAAGAACAACCCTCGGAGTAGACATTGCTAGGTCTTTTAAGAGTAGACGTAAAGAACTCGGTACGACATTACTTAGAACGGAGGTAGTGCTATAATATCTCGTACGTCTATCTATTATAGTAGAGAAGACGCGCTCGTATTATAATTAGTCGAAGGCCCTTAATTCTTATAGATATATATTACTTTATAGTTTATTGTATATAGGGATAGCGTAGTTAGAGTTATATATTATATTGTGTTAGAGGTAAGGTTTAATATAGTTATATAATTAGGTAGTTAAGTGTTCAATTTAGCGCGGCTAAGCAGCTTATTAGACTTGCTAAGTTAGTAGTAATAGAGATCGAGATTGGAATATAGATAGGCTACGAGGGCGCGGCCTTTAGAAGGGAAGCGTATATTAGGGCTAAAGAGGCTATACGTAATTGGCATATAATTAGGCCGAGTAAAGCTAGGGTCTTAGTGCCTTAGGCAGGGCTTAGCGCTTAGCGTTAGGCTAACTAGCCTGCCTTCCTCCTTCTCCTCCTAGTTCTCTATCGAATACTACTTGTACCTACTACTACCCTATCTACCTGCTAATATAACCCCTATTACAAAAACGGATTATACTCTCGCTAATAGATATATTAGTACTAGGTACGACTACCTCGCGGAATTAGCTACGTAGTATATTAGTAAGTAGTAATATCTAGGTCTATATAGGTAGGCCTCTTCTACTTAACGAGTACGCGTTATTCGGAACTTATTCCGGTACTATAAAGCCGCCTTAATCTAGTTAAAGCGCTACTCGCTTATATAACTAATAATAGGATATAGCGGCTAGTATCTATTATTCCTCTAGTAGTTACTCTTACCGGCTATTTAGATTACGGATATATAGATAATAATACCTACGAAGATCCGTATTATTAGCTTATCTACTAGCTTCTATAGATAGCTAGAAACTAAAATCTTATCGCCCTTCCTAAAGTCTAGCTTTTTGCTAGTATACTCGCTAGTATACCTAACTAGTCGGTTTATAACCTTATTAGTCTAGAAGAGTATAAAGAAGCGATAATAGACGTTCTCTAGTAACGATAGGTTATTATATAGATCTATAGGCAAATTAACCTATCGCTAGTAAGAGATACAAGTTAGTAGCTCGTAGTAACCTTCTATTCTATCTCCTTCCGCTAGATTATATAATTTGCCTACCTTACTATCTATACCTATATCTTTAATATTCTTATCTCCTCCTATAACTACTAAACCCTTATCGTCTACGCCGCTTAGTCTAGGTTCTCTAGCCTTTTCGAAAATCGGCCCTGTTCCTTTAGTATAATAGGGGTTATATTAGTAGGTAGATAGGGTAGTAGTAGGTATAGGTAGTATTCGATAAGGAGCTAGGAGGAGAGGGAGGAAGGTAGGCAAGTTAGCCTATTGCTAAGCGCTAAGCCCTGCCTAAGGTATTAAGACCCTAGCTTTACTCGAGCCCGGTTATATGCTAATTACGTATAACCTCTTTAGTCCTAATACACGCTTCCCTTCTAAAGGCCGCGCCCTCGTAGCCTATCTATATTCCAATCTCGACCTCTATTACTACTAACTTAGCAAGTCTAATAAGCTGCTTAGCCCGCGCTAAATTAAATACTTAACTACCTAATTATGTAACTATATTAAACCTTACCTTCTAATACAATGTCTAACTCTAACTGCGCTATCCTTGTATATAA
Organism: Pseudocercospora fijiensis CIRAD86; assembly: GCF_000340215.1. Lineage (NCBI taxonomy): Eukaryota > Fungi > Ascomycota > Dothideomycetes > Mycosphaerellales > Mycosphaerellaceae > Pseudocercospora > Pseudocercospora fijiensis. The sequence continues at coordinate 1,118,366 of NW_006921540.1, read as the reverse complement.
TAAAGTAAAGGGATATAAAGCTATAAGAATTAAGGGCTATCGACTAATTATAATACGAGCGCGTCTTCCCTACTATAATAGGTAGACGTACGAGGTATTATAGCACTACCTCCGTTCTAAGTAATATTATACCGAGTTCTTTGCGTCTACTCTTAAAAGACCTAGCAATGTCCGCTTCCGAGGGTTGTCTGCTTCCGAGGGTTTATTCTTATTATTACGAGGACTATTATTGTTCGTAGTTTCGCTAGCCCTAATTAGTTAGGTTTAGTAGCCTTTAATTGTTAATCTTATCTTATCTTTTTAAAAACGCAGTTCGTCTAGTTTCTATAGGTAAAGGCTATTATAAGTGCAATAGTTTAGGTTCGCCTCGCTTAAAGGGTCGGAAAGATTAAAGAGTAACCTATTATCCGCAAGATCGACCCCGGCTAACTTAGCTCTATAGTTTTGCCCTTAGTTAGTCTATTAGTCGCTTAATCCTTTAAGCGGCTTAAAGTTTTAATTAAACCCTTAGCAGGTTTAATCTTTTAACTTAGTTAGTATAGTACTTTAGGCTTATAGTATAGGTAAGGTTGTTTTTTATAGATCCGGTAGCGATAATAAGTAAGGGTTAGTAATAGTAGCGAGTAGGTAATATTAATAATAGTAGCGCTAGTCGTCTTAGCGCTAACTTTACCTTGTTTCCGATTTCCTTCTTCGACTAATAATATACTCCGCAATACCGTTACTAATATAGCCGCGCCGCCTTTTAGCGTTAATACTATTCGCCTACGCGCGCGCCGCCTCCGCCGATCGCCTAGGCCTCGAGGCCTTAGTAGAATAAAGGAATAAGAGGGGGACCTATAGGGCGCGTTAGTAAAGGGATAGAATCCTTATAAGAGTAGGCGATTAGTTAACGTATTATAGCGCGTTTGTTAATGCTCGGTACGCGTCCGCTATAGTAGTATAGTCTTACTATCCTAGTTTGCCGGCCTCTAATTAGTTAGCTAATAGTACCCCGGAGGTAGCATTAGTTCTAGGGCCTAACGGTAACATTATAGCCCCTTAGCCTTCTTCTTGTTCTTTATACTAGTCTAATACTCGTCTAACAACTTAGCTATATCCTTAAAAGCTGCTTTAGCTTCTTATAAATCCTATTTAGGTAAATAGCCTTACTACCTTAATAGGTATTCCTTCTTGCCTTGCCCGGTTCGGTGCTTTAGGATGCGTTCTATAGACTACAGCTCTTCGCTGTCTGCTAGTACTTCTTTATATTCGGTAGGGGCTTCTTTATCGGAGTCTCCGCGGTAGTAATATAGTTTAAGGAGGGAGATATAGAAGGTGTTACAGATAGTATAATAAGGAGGAAGCTACAACTAGTAGGCCTGTGTACCCTTAGCCTCTTAAATGCGGAATAGGCTAATATATCTTAGTACGAGCTTAGGCCTTGTTTTGCTATTAGGTAATAGGTGTTTGCGGATGCGGAGGTTCTTAGTGCTTAGTATAACTATATCGCCTTGCTTAAAGGTTATTAGCGTATAGTGTTTGTTATAATAGGTCCTTTAGTACTCTTAAGCCTTTATTAGCTTCTTAACTATCTTAGTATAGATTTCTCGCATCTTCTAGACACGTTCTATTGCCGCTAGTATCTCTAGTACTTAACGCGCTTCCCTTTCCTTACGCTCGGCCTCGAGCGGTAGGGGGTCTAACAGCATAGCAGCGTTCTAGCCTATTATAGCTATATATAGTAAGACCTTAGTTAATAAGTAGATACTGTTATTATATACGAATTTAGCTAGTTATAGGAGGTTAACCTAGTCGTTAGGGTTCTCGTTAATATAGCTACGTAGGTACTGCTATAGGGTAGCATTTTGCCTCTCGGTTTAGCTATCTATTTATAAATAGAATGCTATAGATAGGCGATGCTTAAGTCTCAGTTATAGACATATCTTACTCTAATAATAAGATATAAATATCGAGCCCCGGTTAGAGACTATCCCCTTAGGGGTTTCCTAATAGGTATAGAAGATATTATTCTATAGCGCTTCTGCTATATTAATAGCAGTGTAATCTTTCCGCGCCGGGATATATCGAGCGCCCTTAGTAAACTAGTCTACGACGACTAGGATAGCGTTAAAGATATCTTTACTTCCTCTTCGCTTAGTAGGGGGAAGACCTATAATAAAGTCTATTATAAGCTCTACAAATAGCTTTTAAGGGATTAGTAATAAGAACAACTCGCTAAAAGGCTAATGCTTTAGTGCCTTAATACGTTAATATACGGCATATATGTCTACGTAGTCCTTTATATCCCGCTTACTATTTAGCTAGTAGTATATATACGATAGTAGCTCGTGCGACCTCTCTATACTATAGTAACCGGCAAGCTTACTATTATAGTGTCGCTTAAGAAGCTCTTATCTAATCGATTGTTTAGCGGAGACATAGTATCTACCCTTAAACTTTAAGTAACCCTTATCGTCGATCGACTAATTATTACTCTTACTAGATCGAGTCTTTCGCTATAAGGGAATACCCTTCTATACCGCCGAGACCCTTACTAGGCACCTGCAAGGTACCCTAGAGGTGCCTCGCCGGTAACCCCGAGTTACCTAACTCTTAGTACTATAGGATAAGGCGCCTATTCCTACCTCGAGAATCGCTCGTTCCTTAGGCGATATCGTTAAATGCTAAGACTACTATTTACTCGTATTAATACTCCCTATATACTACTTCCTTATAGAATATCGCCTCCGAATCCTCCTTAGGAGTATAGCCGTACTAAGTACGACCTCTAAGTAGTAGTACCTACGTCGTCGGCACCTACTAGGCCCCTTCGAAGTGCCTCTAAGCTACCCGAAAGCACCTCTAACTAGTGTACCTACTCCTAACGTAGTACTACCTACTTATTAGTACTATGCCTTCTAAAGGAAGTAGTAGGGCCGCCGGCGGAACCGGTATATCGTTATCTAAGGGAAAAGGTCCTAATATTAACCCTCTAGTAGAAGAATAAATATTCTCTACTAGACCTAGAGACTAACTTTAGGACGATAACGAAGAAGATAACGATACTACTCCGGACGATACTATAAGTACCTTAAAGGGACCTCGCAGCTCCCGCATAAGTAGCCGTACGGAATCCGGTCCTAAAGAAGAGGATTAGGACCTAAACCCTTAGGCTAATGCCTAGTAGATAGCAAAGAACAATATTAATCGAGTTTCTCGACTTATTAATGCCCTCGATGCCTTACTACTAGAGGAATTAGAAGGCTAAGCCTTCGACGCTTACGTTTAGAAGCGTAAAACCCTTATAGATCTCCTTACCTCCTTTAAGAGCAAGATTGCTATTAAAAGGAAGAGGGTAGAGACCGTCGACGAGATCGCAAGTCCCGCCGGCGCCTCGTAGGTACCTCTAGGGCCTCTAAGAGACCCCTTAATTAAGCTCTTTAAGAAAGATCCTCCCGAGCTTCTTACTATAAATAACTAAGCTTTTCTTAAGTAGGCCTAAGTATACGAGGCCCGCTTCTTCTATATAAATTATACCGATCGAGACGGTACTAGACGTACTCTATAGGCGACTAGCAAGGTTAAACTAGTAGAGATTACTACTACCGTTAAACGGCGTATCTAATCGTATATAGATAACTATACTAAGTTTAGATAGTCCGAGTATAAAGAACTTATTAAAGACACTATTAGGCCTCCGGCTATATAGCGAGCCGAGAATGCTATATCCTACTAGGGTGCTATATACTACGCTAATTAACTAGTAATAAAGTTCTACGCCTATATAAAGAAGGTCGAAAGCTAAATCGAGTATAGTTTTCCTAAAGATAGATCGTATAAAACTATACGTATCGACTTCTATTATACTAAGCTTCTAAAGGATATCTAAGTAGAGATTATCTGTATTAATAAGCTGATTTCGTTTTAGACCGTTAATAATCTCTTTAACGAGGCATACCGTATCGAAGACTCGGAGTCTATAAAGAAGAAAGATACCGCTAAGAATACTCGTAATTCCGGCAAGTCTTCTAAGTAAGCATCTAGTTCTAGAACCGACACCCCTCCTAGTACCTTATAGGCACCTCTAAGGGGCCCTAGGGGTAGAGGTAGCGGTCGGGGTTGGTTTAGAAACCGTAGCCGAGGCTAAGCCTAGGGCGGATTAGTAAACCTAACCTCTAATTTCTCCGCCGGAGATAGCTAAGCCTCTACCGGTTCGGAAAACACGAAGCCCTAGTCGCTTCCCTCTCCTTACTACGACTAGGGCCTAATACTAGAGGAAGAGAACGACGTATTATCGTCGACGTTAAGGTACCTTATAAGGGCCTTACGCGTACCCTTAAGGCACTAATCGATTATAGTGCTTAAATTAACCTTATCTCTTAGTATATAGCGAAAGTCCTAGACCTAGTGCCGCTAGATCTAGTCCCTCCGAAAGTTACTTTCCTCGATAACAATCGTATAACGATCTATAAGGCTTACTCCCTCTCTCCGATAGTAAAGGACAAGACAGGTACTAAGCGTACTATCTCTTAAACCTTTTAGGCTAGGACCTTTACCGAATACGATATAGTTTTAGGATAGGACTAGCTCGCCGATACTAATCCTCTTATCTCTTTCCGAAAGGGAACCTTTATCTAGAACCCGATTACCGGAGACCTAGAGGACTACTTTAAGGCGCCTAATAAGCCCCTCGGAGACTCCTACGAGGTCCTTACAAATAATCCTATCCGTCGCATTCTTATAGCAATCGTTAACGGATCGGCTGCCTTCTAGCTTAAAGATAGCCGGTATATTATTAGACCCGAAACTACTAACGAAGAACTACTAGGTAACAATCCTAACGTCGCTAGTACCTCGGAGGTACCTCTAGACTACCTCTATGCCCCGGTAGTAGAGGCTCTTACAACCCTCTCTATCTAAGGAGGAGGTAACCGCGATCCTACTACTATCGATTGCAGTTAATAAGATCGTTAGTAGATCGGGGCACTTATTACTTATTCTAGGTTTAAAACCCTTTGCGACCCTTATCCTAAATTAGCTTCGCTTCCTAGCTCTATCTATTAGTATACTATTATCGCTACTACCGAAGTTTATTAAGAAGTACCCGAAGCATTCAAAGACTACGTTAATGTCTTTAATACCGACCTTGCTAGTATCATTCCTTAGCATTCTTAGTACGACTATGCTATTAAACTAGAAGTAGGTAAAGTTCCTCTATAACTTCCTATTTACAACCTCTTATAGGACGAATTGAAGACACTCCGCGAATATATCGATTAGGCTCTAGCTAAAGGCTAGATCCGGCCTAGTAAGTCCCTATATAGTGCACCTATCCTCTTTGTCCTAAAGAAGGATAGTAGTGTTCGTCTATATGTCGACTATTGTAGCCTTAATAAGATTACTATTAAGGACCGCTATCCGTTGCTACTTATTAGTAAGCTTCTCGATCGGCTTAGTAAGGCTAAGATCTTCTCTAAATTAGACCTTAAAGATGCCTATTATCGTCTTCGTATTCGCGAAGGAGATAAATAGAAGACGGCTTTTAAGACTCGTTATAGACTATTCGAGTATCTCGTTATACCGTTTAGCCTAGCTAATACCCCTACTACTTTCTAATTATACATTAATTAAGCCCTTATAGGACTAGTTAATCGTATCTACGTAGTCTACTTAGACGACATCTTAATCTATTCTAAGAACCCTAAAGAGTATAATAAGTATATCCGGATAGTCCTTAAAAGACTGCGTTAATAGAAGCTATATACTAAGCCTTCTAAGTACGAATTCTATACTAAGCATATAGAATTCTTAGGGTTTGTTATTACTCCGGAGGGTATCGTTATAGATAAAAAGCGGGTAAAGGCTATCTAAGATTAGCCTATACCTCGCAGTTATAGAGACATTCAAGTCTTCTTAGGTTTCGCTAACTTCTATCGACGTTTTATATAGGGATATTTACGTATCGCCCGTCTATTAAATAAGTTATTAGCTAGCGGGAAGTTAGAAGAGAAAGGGAAGGGGAAGAAGAAGGTTATTAGAGGGCTATAGCAATAGATAGAAGATGCCGAAGAATCGTTTCGTACTCTAAAGTAGGCTAGTATCTAAAAAGCTCCTATCTTACGACACTTCGACCCTACTTTGCCGATTATAGTTATTACTAATGCCTTAGATACGGCCTATACTAGTATCCTCCTCTAACTAGGTGCCTCGGAGGTACCTTATTAGTGCTACTAGCACCTTATTGCCTACTACTCTAAGAGTTTTATAGGCGCGCAGATCCGTTATAGTATACTAGACAAAGAATTAATAGCGATTTCCGAATGCTTTAAAGTCTAGCGATACTACCTTAAAGGAGTAGCGTATCCGATTAGAGTTATAACGGACTATTATAACCTAAAGTACTTTATAACGACTTAGGAGCTTAATAGCCGTTAAGCCCGCATTGCTAAACGCCTTACCGCTTATAACTTTACGATCGAGTATAAGAAGGGAATATCTAATCTATCGGACGGTCTCTCCCGCTATCCTAACTACTTCGATAGGTTTAAGGATAATACTAAACGTAGAGAGCTAAGGGACCTCTTACCTAGCCTTAAGCGTTAGTTAGAAGTTACCCGGGACCCGCGGCCTACCGTAGAGGCACCTCGTAGGCCCCTCGCGACCGTATCGGTAGAATAGTCCTCTCCTACGGACTCGCCCGAGGGTAGTTAAACAGATTATTTAACGATAGCAAGCCTCTACCTCTAAGAAGAGAACTAGGACTTAGATAACTACGCTTTCGACAATATCGTCGGACTGTACCTTACTAGGGTAGGACCGACGGCTAGTACTAAGAACCGTAACCTCTTAATACCTCGCTATCTTATTACTACGGTAGTAGATAGTAAAACGGCGTACGCTATCGAGCTATCGGCGTCCTTTATAGACCTTATTCGGGAAGCTTAGTAAAAGGACGCTTTTGTAGAAGACATCCGAACTAGAGCTACGTAGGCGGCTAGAAGCGGTACAAATAAGGCACTAATAGAGCCCCTCCTAGGTACCTTAAAGGCACCTTAGCGCCCTCGGCTAGAAGGATACTAGGAATTCGATAATAATAACCTTCTTCGTTGCGACGGAAAAGTATATATTCCTAGCTTTATACCTCTTAAGTAAGAGATCCTTCGACGGAATTACGATAATCCTATCGCCGGGTACTATAGTACCGTATAAACTTAATACATTATCGCCGCTAAGTACTATTAGCCTAGGATTACTAAAGAAGTATCTAAATACGTCTCCTAATACGATGTCTATTAAAGAACGAAAACTAAACACTATAAGCCTTATAGTCGGCTACGCTCGCTAGAGGTCCCTAAGGTGCCCTAGAGGTACCTCTTTATAGACTTTTTTACTAGGTTGCCGCCTTCTATTAGGTTTAGAGGTCGTATATATAATTCCGTCTTAGTTATTATCGATCGATTTTCTAAAATAGTACGTTACTTCCCCGTTACAAAGGATATTAACGCGGTTATACTAGTAGAGCTTTTCTTTAATAAGGTTGTCTATAATACCGGAGCTCCTAATAAGTTAGTTTCTAATCGGGGATTAATCTTTACTAGTGCTTACTAGAGTACTTTCTGTTACTATCTCGCTATTAAACGCTGTCTTAGCACTGCTTTTTATCCTTAGACCGATAGTTAGACCGAGCGTATAAACTAGTAGCTTAAGAACTATCTTTGCATCTACTATAATTAGGACTAAGACGATTAGGCTCGGTTGCTATATACTACTACGTTTGCTTATAATAGCAAGCCGTATAATAGACTTAGTAGCAAATCTCTAATTAAGGTTGCATTCGGCATTAAACCGAACCTTCCTAATAGTATTAAGATCGTATCGAGTAGGGAGTACCTACCTCTAGGGTACCTCGATAGCACCTCGCTAGTACCGCCGAGGACTAAGAAGCTCGCGGAAGAAGCGTATACGTTTCTATCCGATAGACTAAAAGACTTCGAAGAAGCTCGCTCCTTGCTCTAGTATACTTAGGAGCTATAACAACGCTACTACGATAGATTAACGAAGGACAAGCACTTCGCTATCGGTAATTAAGTCCTATTATCGGCAAAGAATATTCGTACGAAGCGTCCTTACCGCAAGCTCGACAATAAATATCTTAGACCTTTTACTATTATAGAGCGCTTCGGAAGCTAGGCTTATAAGCTTAACCTGCCTCCGTCGATAAAGCGCTTATACCCGGTGTTCTATATATCGCTACTAGAAGGATACAACGCTCGTAAAGGCTACTAGCTACCCCCTATCGACGATATTAAGGAGGATAGATCGGAGGAAGAATATAAGGTCGAGGAGATCGTCGCTTATAAAGGAAGAGGAAAGAATAAGAAGTTTAGAGTTAGATAGAAGGGGTATTCGCCTAAATAGGACGATTAAATAACAGAAGAGCAGTTAGCTTATTCTCTAAATCTACTCGTAGAGTATAAGGAGAAGATTAGAAACGCCGCCGGTACCTAAAGTACTATAGAGGTACCTCGGAGGCCCTCTAAGAGGGCTCGTAAGACCCTACCGACGACTAAAGTATCTTCTTCTCGTCGGCCTAGTCTCCGACTAAGGGCAAATTAAGATAGTACTAGTAGATAAACTTTATAGAAGTTATTAATATTACCGGGCGACTGTTATTAATTTCCTAGCTATCTAAAGTATCCTCTTCCTATTTAGGATAATAGTATTAAAAGCATACCCGTTCGTAGAACCTTCCTATCTCTACCTATACGCTAAGCGTACTTAAGGTATTCTCGAGTCGCGTATATTCTCGCTCGAAAATTTATAAAAATAATACTCTATACCCTACCCGCTTAACCTAAGCCTCTCGTAGGTACCTCCGATGCCTCTCGAAAATCCCTTAGCGGACTTTACGGCTAAGGAAGATTAGACGCTAAAACTTCGTACTAAGATACTCCTTACTAATCGCCTTAAAGTACTACTACTCTATCTCTCTATCGATAGTTATATTCTAACCCTTAGCGGTTAGATCGACTAAGCGTCCCTTCGAGAAAGCCTCCTAAGCCGCCTAATAGTTAGCCTTTAGCTAGTTATCGTAATTCGACTAATCCTAGCTAGAGGGTTCGCGGTTAAGGAGATTGTCGTTCTTTAGGCGAAGGCGGATACGGTTATAGCCTACCTATATCTTATCGGCGTAGTTACGCTAATCCGCCTTACGGCGAAGGGTGTCTTAATAAAGAGCGCCGTAGTTATTAATACTTACTTTAGCGCGGCGACGGAGGTACTCGAGAAAATTAGCTATACGCTATATTATAGGAGGGATCTATATAGCGGATTAGCGGGTGCCTCTAAGGCGCCTCGTAGGTAACACTTATAGGCTTACAACCCTAACCCTATATAGGTCTATATCGGCCGTACTTTATATCTTTCTTAAACTCGTAGCTATCTAGTATAGAGAGCTACTTACCGACAGTTATCTTGTTCGTACCTATATTCTAGCTCCTACGGACGCACTCGAGGTAGATAGCGCAGCTAGTACGAAGCTCTAGGCGAGGTTCGAGAACCGGACTTACTCTATAGAAGTTAAATAGGACGTCCTTAGAAGGGGTATTAGCCTCGCTATCGATATAGAGGCAGCTATCGTTATAGTGCTCTAAGGGGCTACCGCGACCTAAGGTCTTCTAAGCGTACGTAAACGAGTTGTCCGAAGCACTACGCGGTATACCGCTACCGCCTTAATTAATAGGAGTAAAGTTGTAACCGCTGCTACTACCGGAACCTAAAGCTATAACAAAAGGGTCGGCGAGAGTTAGCTCTTATAATAATAGCGGTAATAGTAGTACTTAAGAGGTATTAGCCTTAGTATTTAAGGGACTAGGAGAAGTATATCGGAGCGGAGTAGTATCGAGCGGGCGATCTAATACTAGTTAGTATTAATAAAAAGAAGAAGAAGGTTGTTTAATAAAACGCGCGCTTTTAACCCTAGCGACCTATACTTACTTCGCGTACAGACGCTTCTAGTACCTTATAGGTACCTCGGCAGTAACTCTAAGAGGTCGCGAGTAAAGCGTATATAACGTAGGTAACGCAAAGGGTCGGCGTAACAAACATACCCTTATTAATCGTTATCCCTAGTAAAAACTAAGCGTACCGACCTCGACTACTTCTACGCTTTAGCGTATAAGCACTCTTTATGTTTCCCGGGGAAACTATAGTATTTAGTAGATATCGAGGGCGAAATTAGGAGAAGGAGAAAGTAGAAGAAAAATACGCGATTATCTAATTCCTAGTAGTAAATAAACCCTATATATAAAAGTTCCCTAAGTAAAGGAGTAAGCACCGTAAAGGTACTATAACCCTACCTTAAAGGTAACAGGAACAAATAGTACGTTCTAAGGCTAAGCCTAATAAGCGTAACCGCCGAGCGGATACCTATATATATAGTAGCGACTACGCCTTAGCGAATAGCTCTTTAGTCGTTTAGCGCTTGCCGTCGATACTAGAGGTTTCTACTAGAAGTAGGGCGAAGGTCTATATAGGACTACTCCCTAGCGCCCTACTCTTCTTAGGGCGTAAGCCCTATATAGAGGCACCTTAGAGGTACCTCTATCCTACTATCGACGTTCCGTAGTAATATTTCTACTACTAGACTGCGTATCGCTATACTAACCTAGTAGCGGCGCGGGAAAGCGCAAGTAGTAGAGGAGATAGCGGCGCGGGAAAAACATATAACCTAAGGATAGGCTATCGAGGGGGGGGGGATACTATAAGGGAATACCCTTCTATACCGCCGAGACCCTTGCTAGGCACCTATAAGGCACCCTAGAGGTGCCTCGCCGGTAACCCTAAGTTACCTAACTCTTAGTACTATAGGATAAGGCGCCTGTTCCTACCTCGAGAATCGCTCGTTTCTTAGGCGATATCGTTAAATGCTAAGACTACTATTTACTCGTATTAATACTCTCTATATACTACTTCCTTACATTCGCCTACTTATAAGCTTATCGATACGTTTAGTAGCAAAGGCGTCCCTCTACTAAGTACGTAACAGCTTATCTATAAACGATTAACTATCCCTATTTGCAAGGTTATTTAATAGCACCCTCGCTATTAAACGAGGTACGTATTATATATATCTAATAGTACTAGTAGCCGGATTAACTATAGTAGTGCTTTAATCGCTATTACTATATATAGCGATATCGACTAGGGAGTTATTATAACTTCTCCTATCTATATTATTAGCCCTTGCCCTAATACGTACTATTAATATAGTAAGAGTATTAATATACTTTAAGCTGTCGCGGAGTCCGGTAAGCCGCTTATCCTACGCTTGCTTATTAATAATATAGGCTATAGTAATCTTATACTATAGGGTTAGAAACAAAGAATTAATATGCTAGGTCTCGCTGTTATAATTAGGTCGCCTCGATAGGCTATTAGTAGGGTTACTTACGCCTAGCCGATATAATATATTAAAATCGAACCCGGCGAGGTAGACAGCCTATCTAGCCTATCGACCTGTAACCCTAGTAACCTTCGTAATTCTACGGAGGTTGTTATAGTCTATATAGACCTAAATAGGGTGCTAAGCACTATCGAGATAATAGCGCTAGTGCTTAAAGGCTTCTACGATTGCTAAGAGCTCTTGCTCGTAGGTTTCGTACTAACGTTCTATATCGATTATCTTCCGTAAAAAGAAGGCGATTAGGTGCTAGTAATTATTATTAGCCTGTTGTAATATAATAGCTAATATAGCGAACTGTAAAGCGTTAGTCTTAATACGGATCCACTTGCTTAGTACGAAATAGTACAATAAGGGGACTTTAGTAAAGCGCTGCTTTAAACCGTTAAAAGCGGCTTATACTTTGTTAGTCTATTTAAACTCTCTAGATAGATTAGCCTTAGTTTTAGTAAGCTTAGTTAGTAGTATTATATGCCTCGAATAGCCCTTAATAAAGCGACGATAGAAACTAGCGAAGCCGAAGAACGACTGTAGCTCTTTAATTAACGTAGGAATAGGCTATTTAGTAATAGTTTTAATCCGATTAGGATTAGCCTTAATACTATTAGTCGATATAATAAAGCCGAGGAAGGCTACCTCCTTAGTAGCGAAGGTGTATTTAGAAGGCTTGTAATATAAGCTATAGGCTCGTAGGCGGTCGAGTACCTTACGTACGGCGGCCTAATATTCCGCAATGTTAGGTAAGTATATATAGACTAGGATATCGTCTAGGTAGACTACATAGAGGTAGTCTAATAGGCCTAATAGGTGTTAGGGCTAAAGAGGCTATACGTGATTAGTATATAATTAGGCCGAGTAAAGCTAGGGTCTTAGTTCCTCGGGCAGGGCTTAGCGCTTAGCGTTAGGCTAACTAGCCTAGCTTCCTCCTTCTCCTCCTAGTTCTCTATCGAATACTACTTGTACCTACTACTACCCTATCTACCTACTAACATAACCCTTCTTATATAGTATTCGATCTACCCTTTAAGGGTAGTAGCTAGATAGTCTTTATTTTAAGCTTTTAGCGGTATAGCTACGAAAACTATCGATTTAACTATATTACGCCCGAGGAACGGGACCTATACGTACTATTCTATTGAAACAACCGTACTAATTATTAAGCAAGGCCTTCTATACGGCCTATTATACTAAGTTAATCGCACTAGGCCGATATCTACTAATTCCGCTATATCCGCATCTTAGGGGCTAATAATACATTATTAGTGTCGCCCCTTATAATAGCCGGTTTATTACGAAACAATAACCGCGGAGCCGCTAGTAGCGCTAGCAACGACAACGCTAGTAGCATAGTGCCTACTAAAGTGCCTACTAAAGCACCTACTAAAGAGCCTCCTACTAAAGAGCCTACTAGAGGGCCTACTAAAGAACCTATAATCGAAGGAGATAACCCCTCGTTGCCCGTTAACGACATTCTTAACAATATTGTTAATCGACGATATAGCTAACTAGCCTTTAGCCCCTAACTAGTAGGGAGACTTTAAGAAGCTACTTAAAACAGGCTTACTGCCCTACGCTAAGAACAATAGCTAAAGGACAACCTCCTCGAAATTCGCCGCCTATAGGAAGCTCTAACAACTAATACTAAGCCGATAGTAGGGCCTTCCTTACTATCCGTCCTAGTTTAAAAGAAGGATGCTAAACTCAAGGACTGCACCGTGTTTAACGGCTCTAGCCGCAAGTAGTATAATAATTATATACGCGATTGTAAGCTTAACTGACGAAATGTACTAGGGGCTCTTCTAGACGACTATTTATTAGTTGTCTACGCTATATAGTACATTAATAGCGACCTAAAACGCACCGAGGATAACTATTTTAACTCCCTCGATAACTAGACCGCTGTTTAGTAGCAAACCTATAAAACTATTATACTAGACACCCTTAGAAACCCTATACTAAGGCAATAATACGCTTAGGACTAGTACCTTCGGGCTAAATAAAAGACTAATCAATCGGCTCGTTTATTTAAGGCCTATTTAAAAACCCTCGAGGATAACCTTCCGGCTAAGACTAATTCTATATAGATCTCGGAAATACGCCTAAAACTAAGATAGGAATTAGTCCTTAAACTAGACCGTCGCCGTGTATTTAAACAGGCTAATCTTATACGCATTTAATTTATAGTTAAAGTCGAAACTATAGAGCGTATAGTATAGCTCTAACAACGGTTAGAGTCTAAGATACGCCTAGCCGCCTATCGTAGCCGCGGAGGAAACTAAGGTTCCTACTAGAACAATAATGCTAACAATAGGAATAGTAATAACGACCGTAGAAGAGGCCGTAGCCGACGGCTATATAGAGGAGGCCGTAATAGGGGCCGTAGAAGGGGCTCGTATCCCTATAATACTAATCGCCTAACTAATAATAGCAGTAATAGTAGCTATAGCAATGTTCTAACCGGACTAAAGTGCTTTAATTGTAATAGTACTAGCTATCTACTAGGCTAATACGACAAACCTAAGGACTAGGCCCGAATCGACCGTACTGCCGCTAAGCACCGAAAGCACCTTTTAGCCGCTAATACTACCCCTATCGGCCCTTCCTATTAGTCGAAAAAAGAATAAGCGCCGCACTAACTGTTAGCCTTGTACGGCGTAAAACTATCGATATAGTGCTAGCTATTATACGCACCTGTCTTATATAGGACACGTATAGAACTAACTATTAAACTAAGGTTATACTAGACCTAGGAAATTCAGTTAGTGCCCTTATTAGCTATCGCCTAGCTAAGCAATTAGACCTCCGACAATTGCCTAGAACTAATATACTAACTCTTGCTTAGTTTAATAACGCTCGGCACTTAACCTATAGGGCCTACTATGTTCCTATAGTTCTAAAAGACGACCTCGGTAATAAACGCTTGCTAGATTTCACTGCCTACGTAGTAGATATAGACAACCTTCTATCCGATATTGTTATTAGCAACCCTGTTCTTAAGCACTATACTATAGTTATAGACTTAGGTAGTTAATAGTAGCGATTTAGAATCGCTAGGAGAGAGGACATTAAACACATTAATATTAGCGAGTGTCCCGACGATATCCGGGTCCTATTTATCGGCAACCTAACGCCTGCCTTAGCTAATCCGACGGCTAACCTTCTTAGTAGAGATAACGATAAACCTGTACCCCCTAATAGCATAGATCCTAATTAGCTTACTCGTATACTACTGCCTATTCGAGAGACCTATATTAATATATTTAAACACTACCTAGTATCGACATTGCCTATATTTAAAGAGACTAATTATAAGATTAATATTATAGAGGGCAAAGAGGTCCCCTTTAGGCCCCTCTACAACCTTAGTAAACGAGAACTTACTGTGTTACGTAAGTACCTAGATAAGAACCTAGCTAATAGTCGAATTTAGTATAGTAACAGCCCTGCTAGTGCACCTATCCTGTTCGTGCTAAAGAAGGATAGTAGCCTACGTTTGTGTATTAATTATAGAGGGCTTAATACTGTTACTATTAAAGACCGTTGTCTACTTCCGCTTATTAATAAGACCCTCGATCGCCTTTCTAGCGCCTACTTCTGCACTATGTTAGATATTAAGGACGCCTATTACCGTATTTGTATTCGTAAGGGCGATGAATAGAAAATAGCCTTCCGTACCCGTTATAGCTATTTCGAGTACTTAGTTATGCTATTCGGGCTAGCTAATGCCCCTACAACATTCTAGTCCTATATTAATCGGGCCCTTTTAGGCCTATTAGACTACCTCTATATAGTTTACCTAGATAACATCCTAGTTTACACCTATTTACCTAATATTGTAGAACACTAGGCTATAGTACGCAAGGTACTCGACCGCCTACGGGCCTATAGCTTGTACTATAAGCCCTCTAAATGCACCTTCGCTACTAAAGAGGTGCCCTTCCTTAGCTTCCTCGTATTAACTAATAGTATAAAAGCTAACCCTAATCGGATTAAAACTATTACTAAATAGCTAACACCTACTAGCATTAAGGAGCTATAGTCGTTCCTTAGCTTCGCTAATTTCTATCGCCGCTTTATTAAAGGCTATTCGCGACACGTTATGCCCCTAACTAAGCTTACTAAAACTAAGGCTAACCCGTCTAGAGAGTTTAAATAGACTAATAAAGCGCAAGCCGCCTTTAACGGTTTGAAGCAGCGCTTTACTAAAGTCCCCTTATTATACTATTTCGTACTAAGTAAGTAGATCCGTATTAAGACTAACGCTTTATAGTTCGCTATATTAGCTATTATGTTACAATAGGCTAATAACAATTACTAGCACCTAATCGCCTTCTTTTTACGGAAAATAATCGATATAGAACGTTAGTACGAAACCTACGAGCAAGAGCTCTTAGCAATCGTAGAAGCCTTTAAGTACTAGCGCTATTATCTCGATAGTGCTTAGCACCCTATTTAGGTCTATACGGACTATAATAACCTCCGTAGAATTACGAAGGTTACTAGGGTTATAGGTCGACAGGCTAGATAGGCCGTCTACCTCGCTAGGTTCGATTTTAATGTATTACATCGGCTAAGCGTAAGTAACCCTACTAATAGCCTATCGAGGCGACCTAATTATAATAGCGAGACCTAGCATATTAATTCTTTGTTTCTAACTCTGCAGTATAAGATTGCTATAGCCCGTATTATTAATAAGCAAGCGTAGGATAAGCGGCTTACTAGACTCCGTAACGGCTTAAAGCATTTAAAGCATATTAATACTCTTGCTATACTAACAGTGCGTGTTAAGGCAAGGGCTAAGGACATAGATAGGAGAAGTTATAATAACTCCCTAGTCGATATCGTAATATATAGTAATAGCGATAGCACTACTACAGTTAATCCGGCTACTAGTACTATTAGATACATATAATACGTACCTCGTTTAATAGCGAGGGTGCTATTAAATAACCTTGTAAATAGGGATAGTTAATCGTTTATAGACGAGCTATTATATACTTAGTAGAGGGACGCCTTTGCTACTAAACGTATCGATAAGCTTATAAGTAGGCGAACGACTCGATCTAGTAAGAGTAACATTTAGTCGATCGACGATAAAGGTTACTTAAAGTTTAAGGGCAGATACTATATCCCCGCTAAACAATCGATTAGATAAGAGCTTTTAAAGAGGCACTATAATAGTAAACTCGCTAGTTACTATAGTATAGAGAGGTCGTACGAGCTACTATCGCGTATATACTACTAGCTAAATAGTAAGCGGCATATAAAGGAATATATACAGACCTATATAGTATGCTAGCGAGTTAAAGCACCTAAGCACTTACTATTCGGGGAATTGTCTTTACTTCCTGTTCTAAAGAAACTATTTGTAGAGCTTATAATAGACTTTATTATAGGCCTTCCTCCTACTAAGCGTAGGGGCAGTAAGGACGTATATAATACTATTCTTATTATAGTAGATCGATTTACTAAAGGCGCTCGTTATATCCCTGCTCGGAAGGATTGGACTTCTATTAATATAGCAGAAGCGCTATAGAACAATATCTTCTATAGCCATTAGGGAACCCCTAAGGGGATAGTTTCCGACCGAGGCTCGATATTTATATCTTACTATTAGAGTAAGATATGCCTATAGCTAAGACTTAAGCATCGGCTATCTATAGCCTTCTATCTACAGATAGATAGCCAAACCGAGAGGCAGAATACTACCCTATAGCAGTACCTACGTAGTTACATTAACGAGAACCCTAACGACTAGGTTAACCTCCTATAGCTAGCTAAATTCGTATATAATAACAGTGTCTACTTATTAACCAAGGTGTTACTATATATAGCTATAATAGGCTAGAACGCTGCTATGCTATAAGACCCCCTATCGCTCGAGGCCGAGCGTAAGGAAAGGGAAGCGGGTTAACCTAAGACACTAGCGGCTATTAAGAGGGTTTAAAAGATACGAGAAATCTATGCTAAGATAGCTCAGAAGCTAACAAAGGCTTAAGAGTACTAAAAGACCTGTTACGATAAGCGTTATATACCGATAACCTTTAAGTAAGGCGACATAGTTATACTTAGTATAAAGAACCTCCGCATCCGCAAACACCTATTACCCGATAGCAAAACACGCCCTAAACTAGCACTACGGTTTATTAGCCTATTCCGAATCCGAGAACTAAAGGGCAATAGCTAGGCCTATTAGTTATAGCTCCTACTATACTATACTATCTATAATACCTTCTATATCTCCCTCCTTAAACTATACTACTACCGCGGAGGCCCTAAAGAAGCCCCTACTAAACATAAAGAGATACTAGCCGACGGTGAAGAGCTATAGTCTATAGAACGTATCCTAAAGCATCGGACTAGACAAGGCAAGAAGGAGTACCTCCTAAGATAGCAAGGCTATTTACCTAAATAGGACTCGTAGGAGGCTAAAGATTCCTTTAAGGATATAGCTAAGTTGCTAGATAAGTATTAGACTAGTATAAAGAACAAGAAGAAGGCTAAGGGCCTATAATATCGCCTAGGAATAATGCTACCCCTAGGGTACTATTAGCTAACTAATCGGAGGCCGACAAACTAGGATAATAAGACTATACTACTATAGTAGACGCGTACCGAGTATTAACAAACGCGCTATAATTGTTAACCAATCCTATTAACTAATCGCCTGCTCTTTCGAGAGATCTACCCCTTTACTAGCGTACCCTATAAGACTCTCCTTTTAACGCCCCCTCTTATTCCTTCCTTCCGTCGAGGCCTCGAAGCTAGGCGATTAGCGAGGACGGCGTACGCGCGCGTAAATAGTAATAATAATAATAATAATAATAACAGCGTCGCGCCTATGCTAAAGGGCAGCACGGCCGGCGCGGCTATGTTAGTAACGGTATTACGGAGTGTATTGTTAGTTAGAAAAGGAAATTAGGAGCAAGGTAAAGTTAGCGCTAAGACGACTAGCGCCGCCGTTATTAATATTACCTACTCGCTGCTGTTATTAAACCTATTAAAGGTTTAATTAAAACTTTAAGGCTAAGTCAAAATATTGAGGTTTAAAAGATTAAGTAGCTTAATAGACTAACTAACTAAGGGCAAAAACTATAGAGCTAAGCTAGCCGGGGTCGATCTTGCGGACAATAAGTTACTCCTCGATCTTTCCGACCCTTTAAGCGAGGCAAACCTCTACTACTATACTTATAATAGCCTTTACCTATAGAAACTAGACGAACTGTGTTTTTTGAAAGATAAGATAAGATTAACAATTAAAGGCTACTAAACCTAACTAATTAGAGCTAGTGAAACTACGATAGTAAATAATAGTCCTCGTAATAATAAGAACAACCCTCGGAACGGACAAACCCTCGGAGCGGACATTTCTAGGTCTTTTAAGAGTAGACGCAAAGAACTCGGTACGATATTACTTAGAGCGGGGGCAGGGCTGTAATACCTCGTACGTCTACCTATTATAGTAGGGAAGACGCGCTCGTATTATAATTAGTCGAAGGCCCTTAATTCTCGTAAATATATATCACTTTATTATATATAAGAATAGCGCAGTTAGAGTTATATATTGTATTGTATTAGAGGTAAGGTTTAACATAGTTACATAATTAGGTAGTTAAGTGTTTAATTTAGCACGGGCTAAGCAGCTTATTAGACTTGCTAAGTTAGCGGTAATAGAGGTCGTAGAATATAGATAGGCTACGAGGGCGCGGCCTTTAGAAGGGAAGCGTGTATTAGGGCTAAAGAGGCTATACGTAATTAGTATGTAATTAGGCCGAGTAAAGCTAGGGTCTTAGTGCCTCGGGCAGGGCTTAGCGCTTAGCGTTAGGCTAACTAGCCTACCTTCCTCCTTCTCCTCCTAGTTCTCTATCGAATACTACTTATACCTACTACTACCCTATCTACCTGCTAACATAACCCTTCTTATAATAGGGCCTAATTAATATAGGACTAGAATGTAGTAGAGGCATTAGCTAGCCTAAATAGTATAACTAAGTACTCGAAATAGCTATAGCGAGTATAGAAGGCTATTTTCTATTTATCGCCCTTACGAATACAGATACGATAGTACGCATCCTTAATATCTAATATAGTATAGAAATAGGCGCTAGAAAGGCGATCGAGGGTCTTATTAATAAGCGGAAGTAGACAGCGGTCTTTAATAGTAATAGCATTAAGCCTACGATAGTCGATATATAGGCGTAGGCTACTATCCTTCTTTAGTACGAAGAGGATAGGCGTACTAGTAGGGCTGTTGCTATACTAAATTCGACTATTAGCTAGGTTCTTATCTAGGTACTTACGCAATATAGTAAGCTCTCGTTTACTAAGGTTGTAGAGGGGCCTAAAAGGAACCTCCTTGCCCTATATAATATTAATCTTATAGTCCGTCTCTTTAAATATAGGCAATGTCGATACTAGGTAGTATTTAAATATATTAATATAGGTCTCTCGAATAGGCTATAGTATACGAGCAAGTTAATTAGGGTCTGTACTATTAGGGGGCATAG
The DNA here is from genome assembly GCF_000340215.1 of Pseudocercospora fijiensis CIRAD86. NCBI lineage: Eukaryota > Fungi > Ascomycota > Dothideomycetes > Mycosphaerellales > Mycosphaerellaceae > Pseudocercospora > Pseudocercospora fijiensis. The sequence goes on along the minus strand of NW_006921540.1, from coordinate 1,098,416 downwards.
GTTTATCGTTATCTCTACCGAGAAGATTAGTAGTCGGATTAGCTAAGGTAGAGGCTAGTATCTATATTAGGTTGCTAATAAACAGGACCCTAATATCTTTAGGGCACTTGCTAACGTCGATATACTTAATATCCTCCTTCCTAGCGATTCTAAACCGCTACTATTAGAGGCCTAAGTCTATAGCTATAGCGTAGTACTTAAGGACAGGGTTGCTAATAACAATATCGAATAGGAGGCTATCTATATCTACCGTATAGGTAGTAAAGTCTAATAAACGCTTATTGCCGAGGTCGTCCTTTAGAACCACAGGAATACAGCAGGCTCTATAGGTTAAGTGCCGAGCGTTATTAAACTAAGCAAGGGTTAGTAGGTTAGCCCTATTTAATTGTCGAAGGTCTAATTGCTTAGCTAGGCGATAGCTAATAAAGGCACTAACTAAATTTCCTAGGTCTAGCGTAACCTTAGTTTCGTAATTAGTGCCCTAGGTATCTTATACGAGGCAGGTACGTATAATAGCTAGCACAATGTCGATAGTCTTACGCCATATAAGGCTAATAGTTAGTATAGCGCTTATTCTTTTTTCGAAGGTTAGCCTATAGAGGTAGCGTTAGCTACTAAAAGGTGCTTTCGGTGCTCGGCGGTAGTACAGTTAATTCGGGCCTAATCCTTAGGTTTGTCGCATTAGCCTAGTAGATAGCTAGTGCTGTTATAGTTAAAGCATTTTAATCTAGTAGGAAGATTGCTATAGCTGCTATTGTTGTTAGTAGAGCGGTTAGTACTATAGGGATACGAGCCCCTTCTACGGCCCCTATTACGGCCTCCTCTATATAGTCGCCGGCTACGGCCTCTTCTACGGTCGTTATTACTATTCCTATTATTAGCACTATTAATTTAGTAGGAACCTTAGTTTCCTCCGCGGGCACTACGGTTGCCGCGGTTAGTACTAGCTAGTCGGATTCTCGATTCTAGTCGTTATTAGAGCTAAATAGCCCGTTCGGCTGTTTCTACTTCGACTATAAATTAAATACGCGTTAGATTAGCCTATTTAAACACACGGCGGCGGTCTAATTTAAGGACTAATTCCTATCTTAGTTTTAGGCGTATTTCCGAGATCTATATAGAATTAGTCTTAGCCGGAAGGTCGTCTTCGAGGGTCTTTAAATAGGCCTTAAATAAGCGAGCTAATTAATTAGTCTTTTGCTTAGCTCGAAGGTACTAGTCCTAAGCGTGTTGTTGCCTTAGTATAGGGTTTCTAAGGGTGTCTAGTATAATAGTTTTATAGGTCTGCTACTAAATAGCGGCCTAGTTATTAAGGGAATTAAAATGATTATCCTAGGTACGTTTTAGGTCTCTATTAATGTATTATATAGCATAGACGACTAGCGAGTAATCGTCCGGAAGAGCCCTTAGTGCGTTTCGCTAGTTAAGCTTATAGTCGCGAATATAGTCGTTATATTGCTTTCGGCTAGAGCTATTAAATACGGTACAGTCCTTAAGTTTAGTATCCTTCTTCTAAACTAGGACGGATAGTAAGGAAGGCCCTACTATCGGCTTAGTATTAGTTACTAGGGCTTCCTATAGGCGGCGAATTTCGAGGAGGTTATCCTTTAGCTATTGTTCTTAACGTAAAGCAGCGAGCCTGTTTTAGGTAGCTTCTTAAAGTCTCGCTACTAGCTAGGGGCTTAAGGCTAGTTAGCTATATCGACGGTTAATAATATTACTAAGAATGTCGTTAACGGGCAACGAGGGGTTATCCCCTTCGATTATAGGTTCTTTAGTAGGCCCTCTAGTAGGCTCTTTAGTAGGAGGCACTTTAGTAGGTACTTTAGTAGGCACTTTAGTAGGCACTATGCTGCTAGCGTTGTCGTTGCTAGCGCTGCTAGCGGCGCCGCGATTGTTGTTGCTTTGTAATAAGCCGGCTATTATAATAAGGGGTAGCACTAATAATATATTATAGCCCCTTATAATACGGATATAGCGGAATTAGTAGGTATCGGCTTAGTGCGATTAACTTAGTATAATAGGCCGTATAGAAGGCCTTGCTAAATAATTAGTATAGTTGTTTTAGTAGAATAGTACGTATAGGTCCCGTTCTTCGGGCGTAATATAGTTAAATCGATAGTTTTCGTAGCTATACCGCTAAAAGCTTAAAATAAGGACTATCTAGCTACTACCCTCGAAGGGTAGATCGAATACTATATAATAGGGGTTATGTTAGCAGGTAGATAGGGTAGTAGTAGGTATAGGTAGTATTCGATAAGAAGCTAGAAAGAGAGGGAGGAAGGTAGGTAAGTTAGCCTATTACTAAGCGCCAAGCCCTGCCTAAGGTATTAAGACCCTAGCTTTACTCGAGCCCGGTTATATACCAATTACGTATAACCTCTTTAGTCCTAACATTTAGTTAGCTAATTAGTATCTAACTCGTCGTTATCTATTAAAGTAGTAAAGATATCTAGCTAGTTATTATTAGTATCGTCGTTATAACCCTCTTCTATAAAGGTATAGAAGCTAGCTATTGCTATAACTATACGATTCTTGGCGGCATAGAGTTAGAAATATAAAGTAACTAAGTCGTATAAATAGGCTAATAGTAGTAATAATAGCTAGGCGCTCGAAGTAGTTTAACGCGTATATAACTAAGTCTAATTAAGGCCTATCTAATTACCTACAGACCGGCTATAGAGCGGCTTCTATATACTAACTAAGTAGACTATACGGGGGTTAATGCCTGTTTTGCCGATAAACGCTCTAAGCGGACGAGCTATTATAGGGGATATTAAAGAGGCAGGCTCTAACCTAGACGGATTAGTTAGCTCCGCGTAGTAGTTAGATTACTTGCTTCCTATGCCTTTGTAGTCGCAACTACGAACTGCTACGAATATCGTACGCGCCCGTTAGCTATTACTCGTACCTAGTATAATAGACTTGTCCCTCTATCTCGATAAGCGAATATATCGGAAACTCGCTATCTCGAGACTAGACGAGAATATTAGCGATTCCTACCTTTATATTCTTACCTGCGTTTTATTATTAGACAATTTGCCTTTGCGGAATATAGCGGTCCGCGTGCCGTATATAGACTACTCCGTAGCGGGCTTAGATAAAAACTATACGGAGCTAAGTAAATTTTTCTACTAATTAGGGCAGGGAATATAGGAATCGCTATTCTCGTCTAGGCTGTTTTATCGGGATTTCTACTTCCTATATTAAATATTTATATAGGAGAATCGTGTAGCCCTAGTTTTGATGTTAGAACGACTATTTCCTATAGTAAAAACTTCTTTCCGCGGCGGGAATACCTCTCTCTATATTGCTATCTTTTTCCCGAAGTTTCCCGGGTACGAAATCGGGTATAAATATATCGTCGTCGTCGTAGCGCCCGCGTCGCGATATACGCTAGGTAGATGCGACTATATTGTCGCGTATTTCTGTTACGACTATACCCTCCGCGGCTTTCTAGCCTACTTCCGTAGGACTATCTCTATCCTCCGCTACGGATAGATCTCCTTCTAGTCTATCTACCTCCTCCGATCTTTCTAGTATTCTATCTTATAAGTATCCGGGTAACGGGTCTACCGAAGAGGAGGACCTAGCGGATCGCCTATAACTAGAAGTAGATAGTAGTATAGACAGTAGTAGCGTTAGTAGTAGCGATAACAAGTCGACCCGCTACGTAACTCGCTAGCCCCGCGCTCGTCGCGATAAAAGATAGCGCTATAAAGAAGTAATACGTAAGATACGGGAAAACGACCTTACTATAGGGAAGGTCGTACGGTACTAGGCTAGTAAACTACGGAGTAAGTCCTATACGTATCGCGTCGGCTAGCTCTCTATTATATTAAATGCGGAGCTACGCAAATCGAAGTAGGTTAAGTTGTCTAGTAGTAAGAATAGTAATATTATTCGTAAACTCGATTACCTAATTAGAAAGAGCTTATATAGGAAATAGCGGAGGACTCTTCGATCCGCTATAGAGATATCCGAGGCTATAGCGGGCGACTAGTCCGCTACGCTACTCGAACCTATTAATAGATTCGATAATTAATTCTCCGTCTAGCAGTTTAAGGATATATATTAGGTTATCCGGGATATTACTCTAGCGTAGCATTAATTTGCCCGTAGCGTATTAGTTAGGTAGCGTAATAAAGAGCCGGATAATCTCGATATACGAATATTTACCTTTACTGCCTTTATCCTCTATACTCGCTCTCGGAACAAATCTAATTAGTTTGTAAAAGCATTCGGTCGGTACCTCCTATTAAATAGCGTAAAGCGGAGGGCATTAGATATCCTATCGGGGATTAGCTTAATCGCTACGTATATAGTACTATACCGTAAGGAGAAGCTTTCTAGGAGCGAGTAGAAGGTAGCTATTTAATCGTATTATAGTTAACTCGTACTTATTCTATATAGGAAAGACTCGTCCGGTTAGCGTATAATATTATATAGTACGTAGTCTACGACAATATTAATTTCTAGGATACGGTTCGGGATTAGACTATATCTAATTAGTCGGTTATACGCAATCTTACTACGGCGCTGCTAGTACGCTTTACTCCGTATATTCGCTATCCCGATACTAGCCTACGTATTAACGATTTTAAAGCGGATACGCGACTAGACGCTACGGATATCTATAATGCCCCTATACTTAGAGAAGACGAATAGTCTCGGAAATTGTCGATATATTATATATACGCGGCGATTATAAGTATCTTCGAAAATAAGCTCGTAACTGTAGTCGAAGACCTTCGGGTTAAGTCGATTGCGTAGTAGCTAGGACTATATCCGCTACGGGCCTCTAAAACCGAATTCTACCTGCTTAGTACGATTTACTATAGCGAGAGTACTATCGATAGGAACGCCGCGGTATAAAAGGACATTATACTATATAAGCTACGCCTTAACCTAGTCGCAGACTTCCTTATACGGTTGTAGCTTTTCTACGGAGATTAATAGTCGGTATAGCGTATACGGAGCAATAAAGGTAAAAACGCTAAAAGTGTAAGGCTATTCGAGCGGCGGGATTAGATAATACCCGTTGCGGGACTCTTCTATACTGCTATAAACCTCTATTATATACTAGTTCGCCTTTTCTAAAGTATTAGTTAGGATACTAGGTCGGAATATAGCCTTTTCTAGGATAAGTAGGTATTTAGTATAAAAGGATTAACCGAGAAAAAACCAAAATACTAGATACTACGTCCCGTTACGCTTTATAGGTACTCCGTAAGGATTATCGCCTTATTCGTTAAGTAGCTGTACTATAGCGAATATTTCCCTACGGATTTACCTCCTAATTTTAGTAAGCTAAGGGCGGTTACATCTACTATAGCAGGTCTTACTACGAATAAATATCTTCAGTTCTTAGCAGCTATATATAATAGCTACTTGCGGCCTTTAGTATAGCTAGAAAGAGAATAGGAACGGGTATATAGTATACCTAAGACAAAGCTACTCTTACTATAGTAGATACGCCGGACTCCGCTACGGTTAGAGCCTATCCCGTAGGTATAGCCTAGAATCCGCGATCCTATATAGACTATACTTTATCGGCGACTCTATATAACCGAGCTCTAGTTAACTCTCCGATATACGACTCGGAATATAGATATTAGTTATATTAAACGTCTCTTACCGCAGCTCGTAGTAGTATTTTTCGGAGCTAGATAATATAACTACGGGCGCGAGATGCTATATCTAATTTAGCTACTATCTCTACATCTCCGTAGCGCGATTCTAGCCGGCGGCGTCGTAAATATAATAGGCAGGCCCGGGAAAGGGATCGCGGTAGACGAATTGCTCGAACTAATTAATTTGCGGTATAAAAATAATATACGAAATTTTAAGAATTCGACGTATAATATAGTAGAAACATTTAATCGTGTTTTATATACTACTTTCGCTATAATGCAAGTAAATAATGCTTTCGAGGACGAATTCGGGATCCGGAATACTACTAATTATTCCTATAAGGATATAACTTACGAAATTTAGGGGCTCTCCGCTCGACTCTTTGCTATATACCGCAGCGTAGGCGATTAGTGCCGCAGCGTAGATAATCCTCCTATTATACCTAACCCGTACTAAGCTAGTATTAATAAAATCTATAAGGAAGTATAGGATTTTAATACAAAATATCTACGTAAAGGCGTATCTATAGCCGTAGTACCCGATACGGATTTAGATACTTACGATACGGGACTAGATACGGATTAAAATATAATATTTAAAAATGTCGAAGATATAATACTAGATATATTAGACCTACTAACAGTTTAATTATATAACGTCTATTTTAGGAAGTTTTACGCGAAGTTCTAATATTTACTTCGACTTTAGCGGTTGTTTTTTTTTACTATACTACAATTATACTCCTAAATCCGCACCCTATATCCGAAAACTCGAACAAACTAGAAGGACGGATATTCGAATAAGAGCTACGGAAGTACTTTAGGCCGCCGCGGATAAGAGAGTAGTAGTAGAATGCCTTCTATAATTAGATTTATAGTATCTAATAGCTCTACTCGGCCCTCGTATCGTATTATATAACAAGAATAATACTAATACTACTCGAGAAACACTATCTATTCTATCGTACCGATACTAAAAGAACTAGAGCCGGTAAAATATTAGAGAAGAAGTAACCTATAGAAGCAAAGAAAGTCCGTAGCGGGCTAGCCCTCGCCTGTATCTACTCTATATTCTTGCTATAATACTGCTCGCGAGCTACCTTCGGACTAATAGTACGTAAGTAACGGCGCACTTCTACCTTAACCTCTTCGTCGATAACGATATTAGCTAGTAGGAGCGATAGGTAGAGAGTACGGCTCTTAGATAGGCCGTTATAACTAGCGTAGTAGACCGAGCGGCTATTAGCGTGTATCGTACCCTATACCTACCCGCTATTCGTATCGCGCTCCTTATTTAGGCCCTTAAGGAGCTCCTTAAGGACGTCGCTAGATCCGAGGCGGAACTTCTCGATAATACTACGGAGTTTATATACGTACTCGCGCTACTTCTTTTCCTATACCTTCGGGTCCTTCTCGGCTAATTTGCGTAGCGTTTCTAGGATATTAAAGGTACGATTAAAGATAACTTTATTAAATTAGAAGCTCCTACCTATTCGCTCCTAGATAGCCTATCTAGTCGACTGCCGTAGTAGCTAGTCGCAGGTCCGCTTCGCTTACCCGCTATAGTACCGATTATATATCTGCTATCGCGTACCTATACCGTCCTTACTATATATAGTCTTAGCTTATCTCGGTTATATAGCGCCGTCGTAGATCTCCTTTAAGTAGCGACTATAGTTATATAAACCTATAAGTAGTAGGCGGCCTTCGAATCGAGAGGGTATCGATAGCGTACGTTAGGAGAGTGCTATATTCGATATCGGTAGCGATATAATAGACGTATTAGACCCGCCGGAGAACGGTATAGATTGCTATAGAGTCCTAGTCTAATCCTACGGAGTTCGTATACTACCGCTACTACCGCCGTACTACCCGCTACTACTACCGCTACTACCTAGTAATACGATCCGATTCTTTTCCTTCTATATACGCGCCCTAGCTAGGGTAGCATTTGCCCTATCCTTAGATACGGCCTTTTCTATAGCTTCTTATCGGAAGATATTATCTTATAGCTGCCGCGTAGGGTCTCGACTACGATACGCTACGTCGCGTAGGTTTTGCGCCTACTACTCTAATAGAATCCGCTTACAAGGATCGGCGCCTAGAAAGACTAGCCGCTACGGAGTACTACCTGCCTACTACGGAGTATTGTTAGATATACTCGTATTCCCGCCTAGAGTAGTAGTATTACTAGAAGTAGTAGACCGGTCCGGTATAGTGCCGCCTATAGCAATACTACTACTAGGGCTTATTTACTAGATAGTCGTACTATTGTCCGAAGGCGAGATCGAGGCGCTTCTTATTACTTACGTTATAGATTCTTATATATTATCGAAGATATTAGCGCTAGAACCGGATTCGCTAGAAGTATAGCGAGCCCCTCTTATAATAGCCTCGTAGCGGAGTTAATAGGTTCCGCCGTAGGTTAGACTTACGCCGAATCGAGGCGGTAGTACCGGGCCTAGTATTAGTATAGAGCCTAGTATTAGTACTAAGCCTAGTATTAGTACTAAGCCTAAGCGTAGGTTAAAGGACCGATAAATTAGTAGTCGATCGCGTATAGTACGATCGACGAGGCGGCCTCTATTATGCTAGTTGTTCTACGTTTCGAAAGAGACGCGCTAGTTATCTTCTTCGTATATAGCGCCGCGGAGATCGATATAGCCCGCCTCGAAATTCTCGTTTACGCGTACGCGTAGATCCTAGTCCGTCTCGTCTAGCTAGTATATACTTGCCTCTATATCGTTAATCTCCTACTATAGTAGATAGATCTAACTCGGCTCTAGTAGAGTAGATAATAACGCCGTAAGGCGACGTATATACTCCGCGTAGCCTCCTAGATTCGAGAACTTAGATAAGGTATCGCTACTAGGAGTAAATCCTCGAAATTAAAGATAGCGACTACTAGGAGTACCGCCGCCGCGAGGAGTACCGCCGCTACGAGGAGCACTACCGCTACGAGGAGTACCGCCGCCGCGAGGAGTACCGCCGCCGCGAGGAGTACCGCCGCCGCGAGGAGTACCGCCGCCGCGAGGAGTACCGCCGCCGCGAGGAGTACCGCCGCTACGAGAAGTACCGCCGCTACGAGGAGTACCGCCGCTATAAGAAGTACCGCCGCCGCTATTATTGCTTAATATATCGTATAGCTTAGAGGTCTTAAATATAATTAGAGGTTCTTAAATAGGAAGCGGAGAAGGCTTAGAGGTCTTATTTAGAGGTAGTAGAGGGAGGCGGATCTATCGACGCGGATAAGGAGGGTACTGCTATAGATAAGGCTTAATAGTCTTATTTAGAAAGTCTTATTTAGAAGTAGTCGAAAGTAGTAGAAGGTAGTAATCGCTATAGGTATATAGAAGAAGGAGAAGAAGAAGAAGTCGAAGAAGCGTCCTTTTAAATATAGCTACTACGCGTACAGATAGCGTATAAAGTAAAGTTCGGAATAAACGCGTTATATACGTTATACGTATAATAGTAGAATAAGGCATATACGGCGGAAGTTAGGCTATACGTAGCGGAAATAAAGCTATATATAACTAGAAATAAGACGACTAAAGAAGGCGCGATCTAAGTCTTCTATACCGGAGTAAATAAAGGTCTACTCTAAAACTAGAGCTAGAGCTAGATCTAATACCCTAAAATACTATCTTACCCGTTACGGGACATTTGTATTCCGTAGCAGGCGACTAGACGGCGATATAGTATATTAGTATACCCTACTAAAATAGGACTGTTTATAGATTAGTATCTTTAGCTTAAGAGGCTCCTTACGACGACGTTTTTTCGATAGTATTCCTATATCGGAAGCAGATTTAGGTATATTAGGTCGCCTACGCTTCGATCTAGCGGCCCTCGTAGGTAATAGCTCTTCCGTAGCGGAGATAGCTAGGTCCGTATCTAGTAGGAACTCTAATACGTACCTAGAGTCGAAGCTCGCTACTTCTAGTCGCTACTGCCCCGTTAGGCCCGATACTAGATATATAGTAGTATCCTATATACTCGAAGGACTCCCTTATAAAGATCGATACCTATTAATTACTATAGATCTAGCAGATACGCTACTATCTCCGCCGTAGGATTAATTAGAGCCGCTACTAGCCTATTCTCTAACCTCGAGTATACTCTTTATTAGCGCTATTTTCCGTAAATTAGTTATACTACTAGTTTCCGGTACTCTCCTCTACTAAATTCGGCGTCCTTAACTAGCGACAGCTAACGCTGCTATATTTATATTATTCTCCTACGTAGACCGTAGAGACGCTCGGCGCTAGTCGTCTAGTATCTCTATAAGTAACGTATCTTCGGCTTCCTTCGCGGCGCTCGCTACCTTAGCCGTAGCGGCCTTCGCTACCTACGCCGCCTTATACTCTATCTATTTTAAGACTATATCTTCTTTAATATACTATATAAACTAGACGAGGAGATTGAGAAGAGTAACGGTTTCGATACCGCTAGATTCGTTACTATCTCCGCCGCTAGAATCGGCTACTCCGCTACTCCCGAAAGTAATCGTCTTATCGCGGTACTCCTATATATCGAGTATATACCTAATCCGATGTTTTATCCTTCTCCTAACTGCTAGCTAATCTAACTTACTTCTAAGTATATCGCTATCGAAAGTATCCTAGTCTATACTCGAATAATCCTAGTAGATCTAATAAAGGCTATATATAAGCTGCTTATCTATTAGTATATTCTATAGCATTCTAAATCTATATTCCCCCGCTACGTAATTCTCGAGAACCGTAATACACTACTCCGCTAACCGCGTAAATACGAAACTAGGCCTCGAATTAGGTACTAGTCGGGGAAGGCTATTCTACCTATCTAGCGGTATAGGCAGTTTACTCCGTATATTATAGTTATACCGATTATAGTAGACTTCGCTTAATACGGATACCTTCGAGTCTAAGTACTTATCCTCGCTAAGCTTATCGTCCTATACTTTACAAATATATAGCGTATTCTATATATTAAGCAGATCCCCCGGGACTACTACGCGGCGGCTCGCTTTAGTATTTAACTAGTAGGCACCGCGTATACGAGGCGCGCGTAAAGCTATAGGCGTAGCGGAATTGCCGTCCTTAGTATCGGTATTCTTATCTTCTTAATTACTATTAAGCGAGATATCGACGTTAAGTATTAAGTATAATCCTTCCCGCTACGTCTAGAACTTACCCTTACGGGCGACGCGAGGTCCGCTACGGACCTTGCTACCCTCTAACGGCTAATCCCTAAGCCGTTTTTTTATATTCCTTATCTACGCTAGCTAGAATACGAATACCTCGCTACGAAGATTACTCGGAACTATATTCCGACCGGTACGCCCGAGACGCTAGCGAAGATTTAGGTAGTTATACTCTAATATAAGACCCTACTAGATAACGATTTGCACTATACGGATATTAATGCCTACGCTAAGGGCGGTAGTAGCAATTATAATACGGATAGGCTATCCGCTACGCTAAACTTACGAAACCGTAGGTCCTAATCGTATATAGGTATAGCGGATATATAGAATTAGACAATTCTAAGAATATTTAGTATAGGATTGGACCTATTTCCCTAATAATACTAGTTTTCTCGATATAGGTCCTTAGTCCGAAGTACTAGCTAGGCTCGAACGCGATTTATAAGCGCGATTACGTCCGGACGACTATCGATAAAGATAATAGTCTTTAGTATCTCCGCTAGCGTAGCCTGTTACTCTACTACGGACTAGGCTTCGCCCGTATTAGCTAGCGTAGTAGTAGACAAATTCGAGCCTGTAGCGGGTAGAGGCGAGCCCGCGGGGCTTACAGCCTTTTCGATTATAAAATACAACTAGCTATAGACCGACTTCGTATTTTTATCTAACTCTTTAAAGATATACGTATAGCTAACGCGATCGATACTAGTCCGTAGTACTATAGAATAATATAGCTCGTACCCGACCGGTCTAAACCCGCTATAATTCAATATATAGGCTTAGGTTATAGTATCTAGGGTTCTAGTATAGCTAAACTATATACAGTCCTAGCGGAGAAGCTACCTAAGCTACGCGACTATAAGGAATTCCTCGCGGAAGCTAGTCTATTTCGAGAGGAGATAAATTTTATCGAATGCGACTAGCCCGATATATAAGGAAAGATTCGGATCCTTTAGGGTATCCTTAAAGTCGTCGGATACGGCCTACTCCGGGCCTAGAATAATATAATCGTACTAGCCCGCCCTAATTTTAGTAAACAAATCTAGATCCCGCCGCTTAGCCTTACTCGTAACTAGTACGGGATTAACGTATTCCCCTACGATCTTCTTTAAGTCCGCTTCTTACTCCGCCCCGAGCTAAGTAAGAGGCACTAACTAGATAGTAGTCTATCTAGTAAGTATAGTAAAAGCCTAGAAGATTAGGCTCTTACCTAAACTAGTCTTTACGATAAATAGGACATCCTATCGCTAGTAAATTAAGGCCTATAGTATAGTAACCTAGATCTAATACGGCTTTTTCTTAGGCCGCTATTTAGATAGTTTATATAATCGATTTAGTTACGAGGAGTGTCAAAAATGGCAGCGAACAATCAGAGACGAAGGGAAGATAGTTAAGAAGGAAGGGAGGACGAATGGAAAGCACTATATACTAGGGCAGAGGAGGTGCTAAAGGCGGAAGATAGAAGAACCCCTAAGAGGGTATATAGGATAATAATCTTAGAACTCCTTAGAGGACTAAAAGCAATCTACAACTAGGCAAGCCACGTTATTACAAAGGTAGCTAATATAGTCGTAGCAAAGATTACGAAGAAACAATAGGAGACAAGCCTAAACCACCGTACCTAGGTAGTAGTAGCTAGTTAAGAGGCGCTAAAACCCCCGAGGATAGTAGTTAGAGTCTATATTACGGACCTATAGGAGCAAAAGGAAATCCAAGGACTTATAGGGAAAGAGATTGTAGAAAGGATTGCAGTTAAAGAGGTAATTAGGGCTAGGAACGAAGGTAAAGGGGTAATTAAGCTATTTATAGTATAAGAGCAGGACAAAAAGAAGCTAGAAACACAAAAAGAATAGACAACTAAGATAGGGAAAATAGCAAAGGTCTCCTAACAGCAATTCATAATTATAGCCTATAGTATAATAAGAAGCTTTAAGGAAGAACAGGATATTAAGAGCCTATAGAGACAAAACTAAGCTATATACCTAGGCCTTAAGATTACAAAAGTGGTATAGATTAAAAGGAAAGTCGAAGAGACTAAGAAGCAGTCTTCCCTAATTATCTAGATAGGGAGTATAGAGTAAGCTAATATAGTACTAGACTAGGGGTTGTTCTAGGACTTTGAAAGATTAGAAATAGAGATATATAGAAGCAACTATAGGATAATACAGTGCTTCAAATATTAACACTATAGATACTTAGCAGCTAAGTGTATAAAAACAACTAATACCTGCTCCTATTGTATAGGGGATTACTAGGTTAAAGAATGCAAAGCATATAAGGGAGAAGCAAGATATATATACTATACTAAAAGACACCCCTCTTAGGCGAAGGAATACCTAGTAAGAATATAGGCAGCTAGGAAGGCAAAGGAAGCTAGAATCAATATACTAAAAAGATATACAATAAGCTAGGGCAGTTAGGTGCAGAAGCAACCTAGCTAAGTGCTATAAAAGAGGTCTAGACAAGATAATAGGTTCACATTTAGGGCCTTACTAGCACAAGAGAGTTACTAGTAACTAGGGAGACTAAGATACCTTAACATTATAGGAAAAGAAGTAGGGCAGACAAAGCTTAGTCAAATATTGGTCTAAAGTAAGGGAAGACTAAAGGAAAACCTATAGGGAAATAATATAGATAAAACTCAATAAACATTGCAACATTACTAAATATTATACAGTACAATATCAACAAGAGCAAAGACAAAGTGTAGAGGAGCTTCCTTTAAGCACTAAACCTAAAAGAATATTACATTATTGCAATCTAAGAGCCCTAGCTTAACCTATACACAAAGAAACTAGTAACAGTCAAAGACCTAAGATACTACCTAATTATCTATAACTAGGGAGCCCTAAGGATATGCATCTACATTAGTAAGGAGATAGATACAGAAACCTAGTAGGCTATACTATAGGAGGATAGAGACCTAATATTAGTTCAAGTAGAGACATCCTAAGGTACACTCTAAGTCTACTATATATACAACCTACTACTAGACTTAAGAAGCAGTACCTAACTAAAAACCCTAAAAAGACTACCTAGAGTTATCTAGGGGAATACCTACTAAATCTTACTTAGGGATTTCAACCTCTACTACCCCCTCTAGGGCTTAGACTTTACCCTAGCTTACTACTTCCTAGTAGGAAGACTAATTAATATATTAGAGAGGGAAGGAATAGAAATTGTTACCCTAAAGGGACTAATCACTTAGGAGGCAAGAGGAAGCAGCAGTATACTAGACCTATACTTTGTATTACATTAGATTAGGAATAGGATTATAAGATACAGGGTCAACTAGGAACTAGAAGAATTATTAGACTACTTCCCGGTGCAGATTAAGCTAAATGTCTAAGCTAATTAGGAAAGGGAACTAGAGGAGAAGCTTAACTAGAAGGGTGCCTAATAGGGCAGGATTAGGGAGGAACTAGAAAGGGACCTAAAACTAGAGGAACTCTTAACAAAGTACCTACTAAGGCTAGAGGATATTAATAAGGCAGTAGAAGAACTAATAGGAATCCTAAAATAGGTAGCTAGAAAGTATACCCTAATAAAGAAACATTTACTATACTAGCAACTATACTAGACTAGTAAGTATATAAGGAAGGTTAAAGTAGCAAGGAAGGCTAGGAGGTAGTAGACACAAACCTATACCTAGGAAGCATAGGATAAGTATAACAAAGCCTACTAGGAAAAGAAGATTTAGATTAAGAAAGACAAGATACAAGAATAGAGATCTATAATAGGAATAATTACAAAGAAACTAGAGGAGATATAGAGGATAGCTAAATAGGCAAGGAGACCTAAATAGGATAAGGATATACTACTATAATTCCCGGACATTATAGACTAATAAGGACAAATGCAGACTATAATAGAAGGGAAAGTAAGAGCCCTAGGCCAACACTTCTTCTATAGAAAAGTATAAGCAGACCTATTAGATATAAAGGAGGAAGAACAAGAGACTCTACTACTAGGTACACTAAGAGACACCTAGGTCAAACCCGAAACCATTAAAAGGATCCTAAAGAAAATTCTAGGCAATAAGGCACTAGGAGAAGACAAGATCTACAACAAACTTCTAAAAGCATATAGGAAGGGGCTAGCCCTAGCACTCGCTAATATCTTTTTACAAAGCCTAGCACTAGGATACTACCTAAGACTATTTAGGAAGTCCCTAATAGTAGTACTAAGGAAGCCCTAGAAGGAAGACTATATATAGCTTAAGGCCTATAGACTAATAGCCCTACTTAATATAATAGGCAAGGTACTAGAAAAAATTGTCGCTAAAAGGCTAACAACCTTTACCGAGGAAAGGAATATCCTTCCTAAAGGCTAGATAGGAGGAAGAAAGAAGAGGTTAACACTAACAGCTATAGAACTAATTATAGAATAGATTAAGTATATCTAGCACTATAGTTAAAACTAGGTAGCAACCCTCCTCTCCCTTAACATTTTAGGAGCCTTTAATAATATCTCCTATAAAAGGCTCCTATATATACTTAAATAGAAAGCTATACTAAACTAGATAGTCCAATTTATCTAGTCCTTCCTATAGGAAAGATTAATACAGCTTATTCTAGGCAAATTTAAATTAGACCTAATGCTAACTAAAAAGGGAATCCCCTAAGGATTAACACTCTTCCTAATCCTCTTCCTTATCTTTATAGTAGACCTACTCCTACTCCTAGAATCCAAAAACACATTAGCATTAGGGTTTATAGATAATACAAACATCCTAGCCTAGTCTAAGATAACAGAAACTAACTGTAAGATCCTAGAAGAGAAGTACTAGGAGTATAAAAAATAGGCAAGGAGGCATAGAGCAAAATTCGCCTTAGAAAAGTACTAGCTTATCTACTTTAGCAAGGCTAAATCAACCTATAATATAAAGCAATTAATTACTATCTAAGGCTTTGAAACCCAACTATTAGTAGAGCTTAGGGTACTAGGGATCTAGCTAGATCCTAAACTGAATTAAGGACTATAAGTAAAGAAGGCAAAGTAGAGGGCAGAGGCTAATATACAATCTATTAATAGGCTTATAGCCTCTATATAGGGGGCTACATTCGAGAAAGCTAAAGTTATATACAAAGCAATTGTCAAGCTAGCAATACTATATAGAGCACAGATATAGACAGCCTAGGAGAAGACACTAAAGAGGATTAAGTAACTAGTTAGCAGGTCCTAAACCTAAAGCCTAAAGAAAATCCTAGGAGTATATAAAACTATACTAACAAGGGTAGTAGAGATAGAATCAGGGATCCTACTAGTTAAACAATACTTTAAGGGACTAAGACACTAATATATAGTAAAGACAATAGAATACCTAGCTTAATAGACTATCTAAAAGGTACTAGATAAGATAAAAGCCTAGTATATTAGGACTAGGAGGCGAGATAGACTATAAATGACTCCCTAGAAAGTTAAAGACCTAGAGCAATATAGAGTCTTAATAAGAGAAATGCTAGAGAAAGAGCTTTAGGGACTAAATATAAGGCTAAAGGAAGACAAGCTAAGGGGAGAGAAACAAAGCCTAGTAGAATCAATTGCTAGATACCTATAGAAGCAGGAATAGAACAAAACATAAGTTAGACTAAGAACCCTAAAGGCACTAATCAAATTTAGTTAATACAACTACTAGCTCTACAAGGACCTAAATAGGGCCGAGGCAAGCCTAGCTATCTAAATCAGATCTAAACATATTAGACTTAGATCTTACCTGTTTAGAAGAAACGTCCTAGGAATTGAAAGCAGAGCTTGCTAATATAGCTACTAATCTTAGAACCCTAAGTATATACTACTAGTCTGCCCTTAATAGTTAGAAGGCAGAAGTAATTAGAGACTAAAAGTAATAGAAAGGGAATACGACAAGCTAATCTAGAGTAAAGAAGACCTAAAGAGGATAGTAAAGTGGATTATTAAATAGGGATTTGTACAACAATTCGCACTAGTAAGGGAAACTAAGGAGTAGATAAGAAGGAGGAAAGAAGAGGGGGAAAGAAGGGCAGGGCAGCAGGCAAGGTAGTTAGAGGGTAACAACTATAATACTAGTACACCCTAGAGGAAGGAAAACAAGAAAACGAGGAAGATTAGCACTTATAAATAGGACAGGAGGGAGGTTTTTACTAACTAAGTTGGTTTCCTACCTAAAACAATATATAGAAACAGACCTATATAGGCCGAAAGGCACTACAATAGGCAAATGAAATATCTATCTATCTATATAATCGATTTAATATCTACCTTATTCTAGCTTCGATAATATCGAATTAGAGGTCGACTAAATCGGTATAGTCGACGGTATAAACTATCGCGCGAATAGATTTAAGAGTATAGTTATAGATTCGATTAACTATAAATCGAATAATCTCCCGTAGATTAGTATATACGACCCTTATAGAAAGCTCTATAGGAATACTCTATAGCGTAGCGGACTTCTAGAGCTTACCTAGCTAGAAACTATTCTAGATTCTCCGAGCTAATTTTCCGGATTTAGCTCTTATAAATTGCCCTCTAGTCGCGGCCCTTCTCTAACCCGTAACGCGTAGAGCCTGCCCTACTCGCGGCGTTAAAACTAGCTCGAGTATTACGGTATTCTAAACGTATCTCTTACTAACTCGGAGCTACGATACCTAGCCGATAATATTAGGTAGGAGGACTACGAGCGCTAGACGGGATAGTATCGAGAATAGATAAGAGTTATAGGAGCTTCTTCGCGGTATTATATTTACCTACCGCGGATATTGTTTCGATCGTTATAGAGTTAGTTTATCGCTCTATAGTCGTAGTAGGGTAGACGCGTCTAGCTTTAATATAGTAAGCGATATTCGATTTTCGGGTATATATAGATTTTCCCCGGCGAGTAGTAGACCTAAGTTCTTTACATTTTAGAGGTAGATAGTTTCCGTAACTACGTAGGGCTTAACCGTAGCGGATTTTGCGATTTCCGATATATAATAGTATTATAGCTAATAGCATCTACTTACTACTACGATTATCTATATACGCGTACTAAAACCCGATAGAAACGGATTAGACTAGTAATAAAGGGTATTATATAGTCTATACGGGAGTTTATTTAATTAGTAGAGGGGTTAGAAAGTTTACTTACGGGTTTAGAAAAGTCTGCTACGGAATACGTAATTCTTTATTATATATACGAATACCCTTTATTACTAGTCTAAGTAGAGATAGGGAAACTCGTATATCGGTCCGGAAGACAAGAGTGTTATAGCAAGAGCGGAAGCGAAGCATAGACCTAAACACTAGCTAGGATATACTAGCGCATACTATAGGCATCCTCGAAAACGGCAGCTTATCCGGGGTTCCGTTATATACTCCTCCCCGCTATTCGCGGGGGTTCCGGCTATATGTAAAATCGCTTTTTCTTAGTAGGCTATACGTAAAACTCGACATAGTAGTAGGTTCTAGTCCTATATAGATATCTAGGTATATATAGTATTAAACCGCGAGTCGAGGCATTATATTAGCTAGTTTATCCGAGTGTGTGCTACTATATAGTAGCTATAGGACCTTACTATCGCTATTTCTTATATAATCCTTAGCAGGCGCGTCTACCTTATTCTAAAGCGTATAGTCCTCCTATTTCTTATATTCTACTATACGGATCGTATACAAAACTCGGTATAGCGCGTAATAAGGGCAAAAACGTAAAGAGGGTGCGAGCTAAGCGGTTAACCGAGGCGGAGAGGGCAGAAAGGGTAGTAGAGCGCGTCGTTTCGAGGTACTACGAATTAGCAGCTAAATCGGATAAGAAGGTTAGCATTCGAGCGCTCTATAAGAGTAAGAAAGCAACTCGCCTATATTCTCGCATCTATTAGCAGTTAAGAGGCCGTAGGTCGCTATTTAGCCGTCTATTAACTAATACTAAATTAGACGAGTCTTAAGAGATAGCGCTAGCGGATTATTATCGAGAGAGGGACGAAATAGGCATATTCTTGCCGGTGCCGCTAATTACC
Organism: Pseudocercospora fijiensis CIRAD86; assembly: GCF_000340215.1. Classification (NCBI taxonomy): domain Eukaryota; kingdom Fungi; phylum Ascomycota; class Dothideomycetes; order Mycosphaerellales; family Mycosphaerellaceae; genus Pseudocercospora; species Pseudocercospora fijiensis. Next base: position 1,079,622 of record NW_006921540.1, on the reverse strand, counting down.
GTTATAGCGATAGATATGCTAGTAAGCCTGCTACTAGAAGGTGTGTCGAAGGATATAATACCGCTATTTAGTATAAACTAGGCGGACCGCTTTCTAAAGCGCTATAGACTTAGCAAGGTTAAGTCTAAACCGATTAAGGTATAGCGGAAGGAAGCTTACGACCCTTCTACGATAAGGAGCTAGTTTAACCGGTTTAAGGCGATAATAAGGCGACTAGATATAAAGCCGCGGAACGTATAGAATTTCGATAAAACTAGCTTCCGGGTTAGAATTAGTAGTAACGAGTATATCGTTATAATAGATACAAAGCGGCGCGCCTAGACTAAGTGTAATAGCAATCGTACGTATATAACTGTCGTCGAGACCGTAAACGCGTTTAGTAAGGTAGTAGACTATTAGTTAATCGTTAAAGGTGTAATAGTCTAAGAATAGTAGGTACCGAAGGAAGGTAAGTCTATTACTACTACTATTGCTACTTCCGAGTCCGAGTCCGCTTCCGAAGCAACGATACCTGCTAACTATACTCTCGTTATTAGGTAAGGACAACTTCTTAATTACTATTAACGAGTCTAGATATATAACCGACGACACTATAATGTATTATATCCGCTAGTTTAAGCGAAAGACGAGGCCTAAACATCTAAACGAGTAGAGGGTACTATTATGCGACAATTACGGCTCCTATTGCTTTAAGGAGTTTATAGCCTTTATAAAGCGGTATAAGATTCAATTATAGGGCCTATAACCGCATACTTTACACTTTATACAGCCTTTAGATGTAATCCTATTCTAGGCGTATAAGTTAAGGCATAGGCAAGCGGTATTATAGGCTATATACTATAGCATTAGCGAGTTTAGAATACCCGAGTTTATAGAGGCGCTCTTAGCTATTCGGGCTAAGACATTTACCTCTTATAATATTAGGTTAGTATTTCGAAAGACAGGTATATTCCTAATTAATAGGGAGGTCCCTTATAAGCATATTCGAGATTAGTATAGAGCTACTAACCGCAACTAGAACTAGCAAGCAATCGAGAGTAAATTAGTATAGGAAGAGGCCCGATACGAGGAATCGCTAGCAATAGCGGAAATCGCTTAGTAGGAGCATATAAGAACCTAAGCAAGTGAAGTCTCCTATTATGCCTTAGCAAGCCTATATAACAATTATATAATGTTATTACGTGCACTGCGGTGCTGTCTCGCTAGCGCAAAGCCTACTTAGCGTATACGCGGAAAAGCTCGGTCGCTTGTACGGATATGCTCGGTTGCCGGCTCGGTATAGGTGCTATCCGTACGTAGCCTAGTTAATAGTAAACGCTCTGCCCTGTTCTAAAAAAGGCACGGTTTAGTTCTACTTTCTACTATAGCGATTAGTAGAGAGTGTTCTATACGTTACTATATACCTATTTCCTTATAGTTCTAAACCGTCTACCCTTCGTAGCGGCCTATAAAACCCCGAAAGATAAACGCAAGCGATCCGAACGCGCCGGGCGCGGGAAACGCGTAGAATAATGCCCTAGGAGCGCCGATAGTATTAGAAAACGACGCGGCGATACAACAATACGAAGCCGAATACTAGGCGCGCCGAGAAGCGACCTACCTACGGCTCGAACGATTTCTAGCTAAGCAAGAAGTGCTTAGGCTAGAAGTCTAGGCTTAAGAAGCTAAGCGAGAGAATGCGCGTCTTTGTACCCTTAGGGACGTAGGCAATGCGCTAGCTCCGAGTAGCGGTACCGCCGGCGAGGGTCCTACGATAACCCTACCCCTAGGCGACGACGACGATAAGGACGAGGAAGAATTAGCTAACAAGTCGATTTAGAGGCCTAAATCTTAGAGAGCTGAATCTGTCTCGTATCGACTACCTCTTTCTAGAAGTGCGCTAAGCGTAGCCCCTATACCTAGTATAAGCTACGTAGTCGCTAGTCTTGCGGCTATTAAGCCTCGTCTAAAGGAACCTAAGCCCTTTAAAGGCGATACGATTAAGGAGTCGAGGCGATTCCTTAGAGAACTTTCTATTACCTTTACACTATCCGGAGCTACCTATTATACGGACGAAAGCAAGGTGCTTTATAGTATTATATACCTCGTAGGCGATACGTAGGAGCGATAGTATAATAAAAACAGCCTTAAGGACCTATAGAATTATACCTACTAGGACTTTAAAACCTTCTATCGGGACTGCGTCGGGGACCCTATAAACCGTATACTAGACGTAACCCTCGAGTATAAGGCGGCCCGTTAGCGTAAGGGACAGTTAGTCTAAAGCTTTGCCCTTAAGCTCGCAGTGCTCGAAGACTAACTTAGCGACTATAGCGAGGAGTATAGGATCCGCTATCTCCTTATTAAACTCTAGCCGGCGATTCGCAGCGCGATTATTAAATACTATACGGTGCTAACGACGCGTTACGAACTCGTAGAGCTTGCGACGCGCATCGAGACCCCTAATAAGCCGTCTAGTAAACGCAAGGATCGTAACTACGATAAAACCGGAGGTAGTAAAGGTAAGAAGCGTCGATCTAATAGTTAGGCCTGCAAGTAGTAGTCAAATCGCGACTGTAGCGTAGGCGGAAAGCATACGAAGGGCGATAACTCGTAAGGCGGGTATAATATTAGCAAGGTCGAGTGCTATAGCTATCGCTAGAAAGGCTATTACAAGAACGCGTACCCGAACCGCTATCTCTAGAAAGACGACAACCCTACGGTACGCAAGGTCGCCGCTAACGCTAAGGAAAAGAAGAACGACCCGAAGGCTAAGGGAAAAGACAAGGTACCTCCTAAGAGCTAGGGATAGGTACGGAGTCTCAACTAAGTAGCTTAGTAGTAGTAGTACCTACGGGACGCGTACGAGGAGCAATCGTTACGTAAGAAGGGGAAGTGTCTATCGAATGCTTATTAGATAATACCACTAATATTAATATAGTATCTTAAGAATTCGTTCTACGATACTAGCCTTAGCGGATTGTTAACGCTGTACTACCTAGTGCCGATAGTTTCTAGGGCGACCGAGGATACTACTACGGAGCGCATTATCTACGCTTACGGATCGCCGACTCTATAGGCTAAGAACGCATTACTACCGGAGTGTTCTACGCTTTCGAGATGCCCCTCCCTAATATTATTCTTAGTAGGCCTTAGAGGCGCGATTAAAAGGTGATCGTCGATAGCTCGACGGATGCCTAGACCTATAAGAACGAAGCCGTAGCGCGTTCGATACGCGTACGGGAACTATAGGAATTCTAGAAGGATATACGTAACGCCCTATATATATATACGATTAGCGTTCGCTAGCTCCGCGATATCGCTAAAGGTTCCTCCTTACTAGAAGAATTCAAAGACTTCGAAGACGTCTTTATAATAACGCCCGAAGCGAGACGCAAGCTCCCCGAAGACGTAGAGTATACGATTAACCTAATCCCCGGAACGAAGCCGCTATATAAACCTCTCTACTATTCTTTAGGAAGAGAGCTTAGCGACCTTCGTAATTACCTAAGCTTAGCCTTAGATAACGATTAGATCTAGCTTAGTATAAGCGAGGCAAGTACGCCGATCCTATTCGTACTAAAGAAGGATAGCAGTCTAAGACTCTACGTCGATTATAGGGGGCTAAACGAGATTACTATTAAAAATCGTTACCCCCTGCCTCTTATTAGCGAAACGCTTAATAGGCTTAAGGACGCCGAATAGTATACGTCCCTAGACCTTTAGGATATATATTACCGCATTTGTATTAAGCGAGGCGACGAGTAGAAGACTACGTTCCGTACGCGGTACGGGCACTTCGAGTATAAGGTAATGCCTTTTAGGCTTACTAATGCTCCTACTACGTTTTAAGGGTATATTAATAGGGCGTTAGCTAGCCTAGTTAATATTTGCTATGTCGTCTACCTTAACGATATTCTCGTCTATAGTAAAACGCGAGAGGACTACGTACGAGACGTACGCGCTATCCTTACGCGGCTCCGGAAGTTCGCCTTATATACGAACAGAAAGAAATGTTCCTTCTAGAAGAAAGAAGTCGAATTCCTTAGGTTTATCGTTAGTACCGAAGGCGTGTCGATAGATTAGCGTAGGGTAAACGCTATTACCGAGTAGCCTCGCCTATTAACGCTAAAGGAGGTTCAATCCTTCCTCGGATTCTATAACTTCTATCGGAGGTTTATCCCTAATTACTCCCGGATCGTTATACTACTAACCGCCCTATCGAAAGGTGCCGTAAATAGCCGGAAGCTAGGGTAGGTCCCGTAGGGTAAGAGCGAGGAGTAAGCGTTCCGCTAGCTAAAGGCTGCCTTTAGCTCGGCCTCGATATTACGATACTATAATCCTACGAAGCCCCTACGCATCGAGACCGATGCCTCTGCGTTTGCCTTAGTAGGAATTATATTACAATAGAGCGAAGATAGGAATTAGTACCCTATTGCCTTCTAGTTACGAAAAATAGTCCTAGCCGAGACGAATTATAAGACCTATAACTAGGAGCTCCTAGCGGTTATCGAGTCCTTTAAGCATTAGCGCTTATACCTCGACGGCGCTTAGCATACGACCCGCGTAGTTGTCGACTACGCTAATCTTAAGGGCTTTATAAAGATAAAGCAGCTTATCGGAAGGTAGGTAAGATAGGCAACCTTTCTTATACCTTTCGACTTTACTATTAAACATCGGGCTAGTAAACGAAATCTAGCCGATACGCCTTTACGACGTAGCGACTACGAGAGCGAGTCGTAAGCGGTAAACAACCTTCTCCCTATATTATAGTCGAAACTAGCTTTATAGTTAAATCTGCCCGAGGATATCGAGCCGATTATAAAACGTATCTCTATTATATATATAGGGATGCGAGACGCTAGTGCAGCGCTAGCGGAACGCAAGAGTTTTATTAGCAGTCCCGTAAGAGTAGCGGCTACTATCGTTAGGAATAACGGGCCCTACTACGAGACACCTAATATAATCCTTAGTTTCGTACGCACTCTGCAATAGTTAGAGTAAGCGAGAGGAGGAGGCTTATACGAGACAAGCTCACCGTCGGGTAGCTTAGCCTCGTTAAGTAGTTCTAACCTCCCGCCTAGCTATTCTCGTCGTAGCGACCTTATTTACTACGGCGATGCGCTATATATCCCTAAGGACTACGCATTACGTACGCAGCTAATACGTATGTACTACGACGACCCTTTAGCTAGACACTTTAGTATAGCTAAGACTATAGACCTAATACGCCGAAAGTACTTCTAGCCGAAGATAGCCGAGGATATTACGGCCTATATCCGCACCTATAGAATTTGTTAATAGTCGAAGGCGAAGCGCTATCGCCTATATAGCGAGCTCGCTACGCTACCTATACTAACCCGACTATAGCAAGAATTAACGATAGACTTTATTATCGATCTCCCGCCGAGCAAGCTCGGTGCCTACGTATATACTACGATCCTCGTAATAGTCGACCGCTATACGAAGATAAGCCTCTTTATCCTAACGACGAAGAAGTATATAGTAGTAGAACTCGCAGATATCCTTTAAAGGGAGGTAATTAGGCGTTTTAGAGTGCTATTAGGCATTGTTAGCGATCGTAGATCGCTTTTTACTAGCTAGTTTTAGAGCGACTTCTGCTTCGAAGCGTATATAAAGCGCAGGCTTAGCATAGCCTTCTACCCTTAGACCGACGGGCAAACCGAACGCGCGAACTAGACCCTCGAGTAATACCTACAATGCTATTACTCTAAGAATTAGGATAAGTAGGCTAAACTATTACCTTAGGCGGAGTTTGCCTGCAATAACAGCGTTTATCCTACGTTGCGTATAAGCCCCTTTAAGATGCTCTACGGCTTTAACCCTAATTTAATACTAAGGGCGAATAAGCTGCTAGCTCGGGACGAGCTAACTAAGGGAAGGGCACTAGCAGCTATCGACGCTACGGAGCGCCTACAGAAAGCATATAAGACGCTTGCGGAACGCTAGCAGAAAGTAGCAGAATACTAGGCTAAGTAATACAATGCATACTATACTGCTAAGATATATAGTATAGGTAACTTAGTCTTGCTATCGACAAAGAATATTAGCTTAGATGTCCTAAAGAAGAAACTTAGCCCGAAGTATATAGAGCCTTTCCGCATTATTAACGTAGTTAGAGCGTAGGCGTACCGCCTAGCACTGCCGTTAAGTACGAAGATCTATAATGTTTTCTATGTTTCCCTCCTCGAGCCTTAGTATAGGCGCGATAGCGAGGAGTATAAGGTAAGTATGCCCGTCGCTAAAGGCGATAAGTAGCAGGTAGAAACAATCGTAGCAAAGAAGATAAAGAAGCGGAAGGCGTACTACCTTGTTAAGTAGCGAGGTTAGCCTAAAGAATATAACACTTAGGAGCTAGCTGTTTATATTAAAGATTCTATAGCGTTAGACGAGTTCGAAGCTTAAGCGAAGCGTAAGCGTAGGCAGTAATTAAAACAAAAGAAAATGAAACTTAAGAAAAAATAGTAGATACGTGCTCGTTTCGCTACTAAAAAAGGCCTATTAGCCTAGCATATATAAAGAAGGCGCCGCGTAGGCGTAGCGACGGCGGGCCGCCTACTCTACTTATCCTTAGAATCCTCCTTAGACTCCTCCTACTCGATGCCTATAGCGGTATCGATAGTAGCGACGGCCTTAGCGCCGACGCGCTAAGCGAGGTTCTAGTACGGTTAGTATACGAAGCGTAGGTAAGACGAGGCTATAGGAAAAAACTATACCTAATAACTAATCTCTACTAAACTAGCTAGGTTAGTACCGATATGCTCGAGGGCACTAAGGAGGTTAACATCCGTAAGGGACCCGCTAGCGGCCCCCTTACGGGCTAGGGCTTTGCCGCCTAGGGTTACCTTATTCTTATTAATATAGAAGGCGTCGAGCGTAGATAGGATAACTAATAAGGAGGTTAGCATACGAAGCGTAAGCGGAGCGTATAAGAAACCTACGTACGACGATAGCGTCTAGGTTAGCCTAGAGTGCCTCTAAGGCCTCGCTAGACTCCTCGACGGAGTCGTAGCCGTTTAGATCGTAAAGGTCGCGCGTAGCGCGTACGGCGCGGATGCGGGCTAGTAGCGACACTAGCGCGCGTGCCGTAATAGGCGTATAGGTATAGTAGCTACTATAGTAGCGATCGTAGTTGCGCTTAGTAGTAGGGTCTATATTACCGCCTACGTAGAGCTTAGATAGGTTATCTAAAGCGAGTTAGTTGCGAAGTATATACGCGTAGCAAGTAGCGAGAAAACGTACTATTAGCTATTATATACCTAAAGTAATAGGTATAGCCCTCTAGGACTTTTAGGGGGCGCTAGGTAGGCGTAGTAGGTATCGAGGGCGGTGCGCCTATAGCGCGCTTACCTAAGGTACGCGAAGGAGTAGCTATACTAGTAATGTTTTTTTTAGATAGATGTTTAAAAAAGAAAAATCTTTAAGTAATACTAGGGGGGCGTAAGAGGGGAGTAGGCGGGGGGCAGGCAAGTAGTATTCGGAGCGCTTAGAAAAAGAAGAAGTTTTTAAGCGGGCTTCGAATGCTTTAAATACTCGCCTCGCTTTCGGACAGCTTACGTTCTCGCGTAGCTACCGCGTTCTTAGAAATTTAGGCAACCTCTAGTTAGTACTAGAAGCAGCCGCGCTTTAAATCTATAAACAAACAAGCAACTACGAGGCAAATTATAACGTGCCTAGCAACTATAGCCTAGCGACAGTTGCGTATAAGAAGCGCAAGTGCAGCGTAGAGTGTAAGAAATAGTATAATTTACTATATTGCCCTATAGCTAGGATAGCTATACTAGGGGAAGGAGATAATTATAAGAACCTAAGCAAGTAAAGTCTCCTATTATGCCTTAGCAAGCCTATATAACAATTATGTAATGTTATTACGTGCACTGCGGTGCTGTCTCGCTAGCGCAAAGCCTACTTAGCGTATACGCGGAAAAGCTCGGTCGCTTATATAGACATACTCGGTTACTAGCTCGGTATAGGTGCTATCCGTACGTAGCCTAGTTAATAGTAAACGCTCTGCCCTGTTCTGAAAAAGGCACGGTTTAGTTCTACTTTCTACTACGGCGATTAGTAGAGGGTGTTCTATACGTTGCTATATACCTATTTCCTTATAGAGCATATCGCGTCGGTTAAGTAATAACGTTCTATAGAGCCTACTATTGTCGATCTAGAAGGCTAGTCTCGCGCTAACGGTCGCTACTACCTTAAGGAACTCGAGAACCTAATTGCTTAAGGTATGCTATCGTTACTACCTTAGCGAATACCGACCCCCGAATTGCTATAATAGCTCCTATATACTACTACTAGCCCTCGTACGATTAAGGCGTCTCGTATTGCTATATAAGCTCGCAAGGACTTCCGACGCTCTTATCTAAACCTAGTCCCGTAGGGTATATTACTATTATTACTATTATTCTACCTATTTAACCCGTTTTCCTTGTTACCTATAAAAGCAGTAGAAGAGGCGTATAATATATTAGTTAACGCGGCTATCTATAAAGGTAAGGAATACAAGCGTAAATACTAGTCTATAAGCACTATCGAACGAGCAAAGAAACGTTAGAAGGAATAGCCTAACCGGCTTATTCGAGTAGGTGCTATCGAGGCTAACGAGTTACGCTTACAACTTACTTAGCAAGATAAGGACATAGCTACAAATAGATACTAGAAGATTCTCCGTAAGGCAGAGAGTGCTTATAACAAGGCGCGCACTTATCGATTAAAGTATAGTAAGGCCTTCCGTATTGTCTTTAACAATAATAGTAAGACTAAGTAGATAGACGTTAAGCTATAGTCTATCGATAAGCTACTATAACGAGTCTTCGATAAGCGCCTTCTTACCTCTAACTCTATATTAAAGAAGACTAGTAATCTATACGCTAATATTATTAGCTATTATAGGCGAGCTACCGATACAAGTAAGAGCGGCGATATTACCTATATATAGAGTCTAATAAGAACATTATCTCTACCGAGCCGCGCCTATAGCTACGACGAAGGCGACCTACTAACGTAGACCGACGTTAAGACTAAGCGGCGATTAAATAGCCTATTCGCGTAAGAGCCTAATACCCGACTCGACTAGCTATAGTAAGACGAGGCACTACTTAATAAAGATACTATATATACTATAATTTAGCCTTACTTAGTATATCCTCGCTAGCGCTAGGAGTCGGTATAGCGAAAGCGCTATTTCTACGAGCCTCTAAAGAAAACTAGTCGCTATCGAGGCGAGGTCGCTAGTAGTAAGAACAACCCTATTAAGCTAGAAGAGTCTTAAGATAGTAGTTAACTATTTAGTTAATAATAATAATAAGAGATAGCAATTATATAATAGACTTATAGACCGACTTATAAGGTAATTAATTACTTAGTTAATAAGAGGTTTACGCGGAGGCCGATTGTAGGTCTATTTTAACTATCTACGGTCGCAATTTAGTCGCTAATATAACGGAAATCTACTGCTTCTTAACCCTAACCGCACCCTAATTCAATTTCCCGGTCTATATACTATATAATATACTACTATGTCGAGTTTTACGTGTAGCCTACTAAGAAAAAGCGATTTTACGTATAGCCGGAATCCCCGAGCCCGGGGCTAGGGGTAAAGTAGCTAACGCAACCCCGGATATAGCACAATATCGATCGCGTGCCTGCCGGGCGAGACTATTCGAGAATCTATCCCGGCTATTCGAGAATCTATAGTCCGATCGCGGAGGAGGCCTAAGGCAAATTTGTTAGTTATGTTCTCTACCGCTAGACCTTACTGTCGCCGCTGTTTTAACTACTGTTTTAACCTTACTATCGCTATCGATAGCTATATTGTTAAGCCCTTCTACGTAGTTACAAGCCGAGTGTAATGCCGCCGCTACTACTACTACTATTACTACCGCCGCCGCCGCCGCTACGCCTGCTATTTAATAGAGGGGTAATATGTATAATCCGAAGGTCTTCTAGCTGCAAAGAATGCGTAGTAAGAGGCTACGGCAAGAGCGAGAGCCGTACCTAGGTAACCTCGGAGGCCTTAAATTATAGGTTAAGCAGATATATAGACTAAAATACTAGCTAGCCTACTAATACTAGGAGGGTGTCGACCGTTAGTATTTAAAGCAATTCCTCTTAGACTTCTAGGAAGATGTAGCGGAAAGCGAGCGGACGTACGAGTAGCGCTATATTAGTTATTAGTATAAGGCTAGATACGATAGTCTTAATCCCTCTAACTAGTTAGCTAGTAAGCTAGATAGTACCTTCGAGACCCTCAACCTAACTATCCCCTTTATCGACGATTTGCTAGAATAGTACAAAGTAGGGCACAAAGCGATCCGCTTTATACTATATGCTATACCTAGTAAGAGGTAGAGGCTACTAAGCAGTAAGGGTAGTAAATAGAATAGTAAAGAAGAAGAAGAAGTTAAAGTTAGTAGTAGTAGTAGTAGTAGTAGCGATAGTAATAACGGCGAAGGCGGGGTTAGTTAGCAAGAACAACGCCCTCCTTCGGTAGAAATCGAGTCTCCTTAACAACTAGCCTATAACTTTAGCAATAACGACGAATACAGTAACTAGTCCGAGTTAGAGGTAGAGGCTTATAAACCTAGATCGTACGCAACTATCGAGAACCCCGAAAACCAGGTATTTAATAGTATTGTAGCAGCCGAGGACTATATAGATACATTCGCACTAGAGAAGGGGTTTAAGCTTAGAAGGACCGGCTATAAGCGCAATAAGGACTATACTTACTAGACCTTCTTACTGCGCTACGCTAAGTATTTAATACCGGCATCACGCGAGACGGCAAAGAAGAAGCGTAACGAGAGAAGGCTTCTTTATCCTACTGCTAAGACTCGTAAAGGCCGCTTAAAGAAGTGTGATTGCCCTTAGTCTATAGCCCTTACTACGGACGACTAGAAGGACCCCGACAATAGCACCTAGTCTCTTACATTTAATAGCTCTAACTACAACTATCTAGCAGTCTATCTAATAGCGCTAGCTAATTACCGCCGCCGAGCTCGTACGATAGAGATTGTTAAGGCTATATTGCAGTTAAGGTCTATAGGCGTTACTAATCGATAGATTAAGGCCGCTATTAAGCTCCGTTTTGGTAGTAGTAGAGACTAGCAATCGCCTATCGTACCTGCTACTTTACGAGACATCTCAAATGCCTAGTAAAAGGCTAAGAAGTTGCGACTCGCTAGTAAGTTAGTAGTCGATAAGACGATCGAGGACCTCCTATAATAGAACTACTTCGTATAGAAGGGTATTAGCACTAGACTAAGCGGTAAGTAACGGCTAGAATAGCTATATTTCTCGCACCCTAAGATAATTAATATCTATAAGAACTGTCCGGATATTATAGTTATAGATTGCACCTACAAAACTAACGAATACGGCTTACTATTGCTTGTAATCGCCTTACTTAATTAGTTTAACTAAACCTTCCCTTTAGCGCTTATATTTATGCCTAGATAGGCAACTAAACAGTATTCTATAGCTATTAGCTATATATAGGAGTTGCTATTAGAATACGGTGTAGAAGAGCTACGGCTTATAATCCATGACCGTAATAAGGCACTAATTAAGGTACTAGCAAGCGACTAGACTTATTTGTATATATAGCTCTACCGCTAGTATATTAGACGCGTAGTAGAGGCTAATGCGAAGGCCTTCCTTAGTACTAGGCTACCTAATCTATCGACAAGGCGGAGGCTATTAAGTGTAGCTATATAGGACTTTATAGACCTATTTAACAAGGCTATTAACTCGCCGTCGGTTAAGTCGTTTATAACTAACTCGAAGGCCCTCGAGAGCGGCAAGATTGCCGCTAGTAAAGGTAAGCTTATACGAGACTACTCGGACAATAAGGACTAGCAAATACTAGCTAGTTATATAGCTAATATATAGTAGATTTACCGATAGCACTATGTCAAATACTAGATTAATAGGATACGCTATTTTAGCAATACAACAACCTCGCTAGTAGAAGGTTATTACGCTAGCATTAAGGCATAGTTAACGACCTATAAGAATAATATCTATAGCTTTGTTAACCGGATAGTGCCTTATTTCTAGCACTAGGTTAACCGCTATTAAGCAATAGTTAGACTCGAGATTATACGACTAGTAACGGTATTCTTAAACGACCCCCTCTATGCCGAGGTTGTTAGCTATATTAGCACCTTCGCTCTACGGAAGGTAGCCGAGCGAAGGGCTCTCGTACGTAGTAAGCTCGAGAAGCGGAAGTCTAATAGTTATAGGCTATTAGTGTACACCTAGTGCTATCGAAGGGTCTATAGCCTAAATTGTATATACTAAATGCTAATAATCGAGGAGTCTATAGCCGGTATTCTTACTATCGGCTAGTTTAATAAGTACTAGCGAATACTAAGGAGCGATTATAATAGCAACGAGGCTACTACTACTTACTATACCTTAGAGCTACTTAAGCGGATTAATAAGCGGCTTATACGGTCGACTCGGCGTAAGGCAACTAGACCTAAGCTTATTAAACAAGCCGCTAAGGCTATAGACTAGCAAGAAGCGATAAGATAGGCTAAGCCTAGAAGGCCTATTCTACCTCTACTACTACTAGTACTACGGCAACCTTTACGTAAGGGTTGTATATGCAAAACGGCCTATAGGAGGTGCAAGTGCGTTAAAGACAACGTAGACTGCTACGTAGGCTGCTATAAGCATAGGTAGTGCGATAGAGACCCTATATCTACTTATTTACCTATATAGGGGCCTCCGCCCTCTCCGAGGACTCTACTAGTACCTACGGCGCTAGTAGGTATCTTAGGCTATACTGATTTAGTATAGCAGGAGCTATACGTTAATGCGAGGGTAGTAGAACCTTATTTGCTAGGTAGGTAGTATACCTAGAACAGTTAGGATTAGCTATAGTATCGAATTCTACGTCTATTATTTACTTAATTCTTCTTTCCTACGTTATTATTCTACTGAGCAGCTAGCAAGGGCATCACATGTCTTCATGCGATATTATTCTATATGGATTACTACCAATTTGGTCTCACCGAGACCGGAGCGGCCCTAGGTCCGTAGATTCTCGAATAGCCGGGGTGGATTCTCGAATAGTCTCGCCCGTGCCTGCCTGGCACGAGCACATCTCATCGCATCGCGGAGCACATCAAACCATGTCAACCTCAGCGTATCAGCTATTCCTGCTCGCCGACCACCTCAAGCTCTCCCTCCTCGAGCGCCAACGAGCCATAAGCCTAAACATCGAATCGACCCGACAAGACCGCCACATTCGTCGATCCCTCTCCCAGTTCCAAGACGGCATAGAACAGCTCGAATCGCAATCCACAGATCTGGGGGAAGCCGAAGACGACACCTCAGATCTCGCACGACTAAAGACCCAATATGCCGACCTCTACTCGCAATTCCACGGCTCGGCGCCTCCTTCCGCAGAAATCAAGAAACCCAACCCAGCATTAGCCAGCGACTTCGCCGCAGCACAATCGAGACCCAGCAGAACAACATCATCACTGCAGAAAAACAACAAAAACGTGCGATTCCACGACAACCCAGACGAACATGACGCAGAAGCACAAGCCCACCGCGCAGCCGCCCTCTTCTCCGACCACCAAAGATACCGCGACGAGCCTGAAGCACCCGATCAAAGTCGCATGGACAATCCGCAAATTCACACCTATCATAAACAAGTCCTGCGAGAACAAGACGATCAGTTGGAAGTGTTGGGTCAGAGTATCGGTCGGCAACGCATGCTGGGGATACAAATGGGCAATGAGCTGGATGAACAGGTCGAGATGCTGGATGATGTGGAACGAGGTGTGGATCGGCATTCGGCGACTTTGCAGCGTGCGCAGAAGAGGTTGGGCACGATTGCGAGGAAGGCTAAGGATAATTGGAATTGGGTGACGATTACGATTTTGATGATGATACTTGTGCTGTTGATTGTGGTGTTGAAGTGAGTGAGTGCCCGGGAAGAGCGATTGATTATAGAGGAGGGGAATATGGACCTGATCAAGGCGCTCCCGGTCCCAGCAGCATGTATTTTGATTTCACGAAGTCTGATGATTAATGAATGCCATTACACATGGGGTCGCACGTTGCCACGTTGGACTCTATGATGGAAATTGTGTGTAAAAGCTATAAGCTATATGTATCTACGGACCAGGAATGGGTATGGTGCACCAGAAGTATCAATCGACGCGACGAAATCCTGTCCGCATTCTCCAGACTCAAGTACCAATATCCGTATCAGACCCTCAGATATTGACGGTAAAGGAACATTCAGAAATGAATGAGGAAGTGGAAGTGGCACGTTCTCGTCAAATTCCAGCCCCAAGGAGCTGCTATCCTGACGCTGTACTGAATCAGTGTTGACCATTGGTGAAGCAGTTGCAGATCTGGTGTAGTGATTCTTTTCGATGTTTCGTTCTGCTTATGTCGAGCACAGAAGTTTTTGAGGTTTGTAGAGAATGATACAAGCAACGTCGTTAGTCCTCGTTCTCATCCCGAGGTTTTATAGCCAGCATTGTACCAGGTGGATCCCGACAGACTTCTGGTAAGGAAATGAGAGCTGTATCCAGAGCAGAGTCCTGACCATCTAGCGCAAAGACCGGACGACCCATCCGTCTCAGGTCGCATTCGTTCAAGATCGTCGAGCGTCTATCGGACCTAAAGCATATCAACACGGAAAGCTGTGAGTGAAATGTTGCTGTCTCGATGAGAACCCCTGGGGAACCGCGAATGCCTGCGCAAGAGTGTATCAGGGGTCAGTGCCAGGATGAGAGGGACAAAGGCAACACGAGCGTCAGCCTCGCGGTGAGAAGACTCAACCAATTCAACCACCTCAAATCTTCAAAGAGTGGCTACCTCCTCCAAACCCCATGGCAACAGCAACGAAAAAAGCTTTGCCCTTGGATCTTAGAATGGCCGTAGACACAAGGCTACAGTTTCTGAAACACAACCTGGTTGACCCCGGAACCTGATCAAGATGGCTAAGGCCACAGCCTTGCATAAGAATCTCCATTACACTGGAAGCCAGAACATGCCCGGGCGTAACAAGGGTCACTTTGCCGCGATCCGAGATTGATCATCCTCAGCGACCTCGTACGGTGATCGCGATGTCTACCATGTGATCTGGCACTCCTTTGCATCTCGAGATTGTGGCATGATTATTCTCTTTGAGAGAGTGCGAGAGCTGGTAGTATGGCTGAGATGAGACAGGGCTACTGTAGCAGATTCGACCACTGTAGCCGAAGTTGAAGGGAACCGGTGAGGCAGTGTTTGTTACAGTATGCTGTGCAGTGCCTTCCAACTGATAAAATGCCGAGTTTTGAAGGGGAGGGATTCGATACCATTGATTGGAAAAGGTATCCAGTGCCTCGTTCAACTCCGGCGGTGTCCATCGTCCAAATCTGGCAGGTCCAAGTGTTGAGAAGGCAGGGCGATCAACGCAGCACTTATCATCATTATCAGTATGAGTTTCATCATTGAGGTCAGTCGCATGCCAGGATTAGTCTGAGCCACGGTCAGAGACAAGAAACTCCCTTGCTTAGCCGGATTGTGCGACGACGCAGATGAACCAGGCGTGTCGACGAGACACCGGAGTCTATCATCGTAATGACCTCTTCATCCAGTCAATCATGGGCTTCTGTACCTCTGTGTAGCGAGAAATAGTACAGATGTCGGAAGCTCTCGAGACGTTGCTGTCATCAGCTCTACTTGGTTGTCTCATCGACCTCTAAAGCGCCCTCGCCCGCCGCCTCTGCCTCTGCCACCTCGTCCACCCCTTCCTCGCCCTCGATCGGACCCTCCTCTACCGCGACCGCGTCCTGAGCCAAATGGCTCTGGTTCTTCTCGGGGTCCTAATTTTTGGCGCTGCTCTAGCTCTTCCTCACTGATCGCAAGAGCATTTGGTATTTGCAAGAGACTGCTGTATGCAGCTGTCTGTGGGTTGGGATACTCCAAAACTTGCTGATAGCGTGGGTCTTGAAAGTCTCCACCATCGTAGACAGGTGCTGTGACCCGAAAGTTCTCAGGTATGGTCAATTCATTCTCGCTGATGTGCTCATCAACCCATTTCCGTTGCTCGTCAATAAGCACACGATATTCTGCTTGTGTCTTGGAAAAAGGCACTCGAGCATCGGGATTGCCGAATTGGGGAGGCTCAGTCAATGAGAAGGCCCTTTGGATTGCCAGCCACTCCCTATCGTACTGCAGCTTGAGGGGCTGAGTCCGGTCTACATTCGCTTCACTGGGGATCGCCATCAGTTGCAAAAAGTGGCGGTTCGGTAAGCACTTGTCCAGAGCCAGGAAGTTTGTTTCAACATTTGAGATTTCCTTGGGATGCTCCATTTCTTCGGGAGGCGGCGGACGATTGAACGCTGCTGGAAGCGCGGCTCGAGCCTCTGCAAGAAGCGCATCGTGCGCTCCGGTTGCTGCTTCAGAATTGTGCTGGCCCTTGGCTGCGGGCGCTGGGACCTCCCCATTGTCCTCCAATGCCAAATCAATCTCATCGGGGTTCCCAGATGACTGCGCTGCTGATTTATGTGCTGTTCCGGATGCTGCAGGTTCTGTGATGTCGTCGTCGAGGTCCAGTTCAATCTCATCAGCATTTTCGACCATGTGCGATTCTTGGTCGCCGTTGGCGACATCGTCGTCATCGAGGTCAATCTCGTCGCTGTTGGTCTTGGTCGCCATCGTTGATGTTCCATTTGCGACGGTCGACGAGTCTCCATCCGGCTTGTTGTGGTGGATGAGCGCTGCGTACTTGCAGTGCAGGTGCGCACTGAACCAATAGCTGGGCCTCAACCTCGCGAGCACTTGCTTGGCTGCAATACTGCCGAGCCTACCGCTTTTTGCATCCTCCTCCAAATGCGGCTTGAACCTGAACAGTTGTTTGTGGTTGCCTTTCCACTCAATGCCCTGCGGCCAGTCGTGACTAATGGCCACGTCGACCTGGGTACGGATGTGCAAGAGCTTTCGTACATCCAGCTCTCGAACGTGATAGACACTCTTGAGATCTGACGCGTTGTATGGGAGTCGCTCGAAGTGAGGCTTTCGATAGTCGAAGCCTTTCCAGATGCCGCTCAGGCCAGCAATTCGCAGCGGTCCGAGCTGCAGCACGTTGGCCGCACCCATATAGTAGATGTTTGGCGCGACCCAGCCTCCATAGTACAGCTCGGTGAGATAGCTGCTCGCTTCATGGTTGCCGCCCACGAAGATGGTGAGGTATGGAGCGAGTCGTTGTCCGGAGTAGTATGCATGGAAGTCGCACATGTCGCGGTATTTCGCAGGCATGCTGATGGTGTTCAGATCGAAGGCATTGCGCACTGATTGAAAGTCGCCGCCGATGATGAGCACGTCGATGCCCTCCCATGCCTTCTGCTTGCACGCCTCTTCGACGGAGGCATAGATGGCGTGCAAGGTTCCATGGCCGCAGCCTTCGACGGCGATGCGAAGCTCCGAGCCCATTTGGAGTGTTGCCATCGAGTTCTCGCCATTGCATGTCATGGGAAAGTAAAGGGTTCTTGCGGAAAAGCCACGACTTTTGCCAGCACATCTGCCTCTTGGCTTTTGGCTTTTGGCTTCTGTTTTCGACCGTGTTCTTCTTCCTGCCATCGACATCGACATCGACATCGCCGCCTTACACGTCGAAGAAGGCGTCACTCACCAGAAATAGAATGGCGGAAGCGGCACGACAGCAGTACCTCGCAGCTGCAAGCGAAGCGCTGATGCTGTCCTCGCCAGCCATCTCATCCTACCTGCAAACGGTCAATGAGCAGCATGTCGGCCATCCTCAGTCATGCTCTGCTTGTGGCAGCACCATGCTGCTGGGCTGGAGCTGCACGAAGATCACCACGAAAGCTCACACAC
Source organism: Pseudocercospora fijiensis CIRAD86 (assembly GCF_000340215.1). NCBI lineage: Eukaryota > Fungi > Ascomycota > Dothideomycetes > Mycosphaerellales > Mycosphaerellaceae > Pseudocercospora > Pseudocercospora fijiensis. Next base: position 1,061,766 of record NW_006921540.1, on the reverse strand, counting down.
GCACCAGGCGTGATCGGATGTCAGGAACTAGCAAGGCGGCAACGACCACGCTCGAATGCCTGAGGTGCTCCTCCGTCACAACAGTCGTGGAACGGGGGCTACGAAGATCAAAGAACGCAAAACTCGATCGCTCGGGCAAATTACCTCTGGTCTCACATGAACAGCCGCTTCGAGCACCAAAATCTGCTATGGGAAAAGCGGAGGCCCGCGCGCCCTCGGCTGCAGGCTCCAAGAAGCGTGGGCGCGGGAAGAAAAGCAGTCTTCAGGCCATGCTCGCGGATCGCAAGACGACCGGCACTTCAAGCGGATTTGGACTGAGTTTGGACGACTTCATGAAGTGAACCCTCCACACTGCTTGGCTGTAGACAAAACTTGCCGTGCTGCCGCCTCCCCGACACCCCTATGGTCTTGCTGTACCCCGGGAGACGATTCTTGATTTCTATCATCCATCTCAATATCATCCATCTCAAAGAAGAAAACTGAGAATGAACAAAGTACCGACATATGGAATGACAACACAAATTCGCACATATCTCCAGAGAACCCAACCATCAGTAGGGACAGCCCTTGCTCGCTGACTGGGCCGTGCTGCACCTGCCTCCGGACCTCGATCTGTCAATGTCTCTCTGCCTGCTCGCTGCGGCTGGAAGACGATGTACAGTAATGGCGACATGCAGGAAGTCAAATACTTCGTCCACATAAGTGGTGGCCATCCAACTCGAGCTACCAAGTAGACGATCTTGCTGGAAGTCGAGTGCAGATCTTGTACTGGAAATAAGGTTGGTAACGTGTCGTCGTAGAGAGCTCGAATTATCACCAGAGCAACGCCGAGTATGGTGGTGACAACGAACAAAAGGTGAACGAAGAGAAGATGGTTCAGAAGTGCATTTCGAACGCGCTGTCGTGCCGGTTCTCGTTCCTTCAGCTCGAGATATGTGCTGCGACTAGGCGTAAACGAGGCGGTCTTGCCACCCAGAAAGTGTGATAGGAGGAAGGATTGAATGAAAGCCCAAAGCACATACGGCGCCATCCACTGCTCCAATTCGGCACCGTAGGATGTTATCCTTGGCTCGAAGCGACCATTCGCCAGACCGGCAACCAAACCCATCAGTCCTTGATGAAGCCAGTGGCAGGCAGACCAGATTGTGACAAGGCGGACGATCCACCTCAGCTCGTCATCAACCGTCCATATGACCATCGGATAGCCAGACCAGAGTGCGAATGGGATGAAGACAAAGTTCAGCGCAAGAAGCACTTGCACAAACTGCCGGACATCAAATGTGAGACCTGCAAATCTCTGCAGAAACGTGAAGTGCCTCCCTCTCGGTCTCGATAATCTGCCTTTGAACAGTAGCGCAATCTGCACTTGGCCGACGAACCTTCTCGTCCTCTGCTGAATGTGCACTCGAAATGAATGCGGAACTTCTCCGTACTGCAGTATTTCATGCACAAAGACTGTCCTCCACCCGGCACCGAGTAAGCTTGTGGAGCAGCAGGTATCTTCTGCTAGCGACTCTTCTGGAAAGCCACCGATGCCTTCGATTGCTGAGCGTCTGATAGCGTATCCGGGACCTTGGCAGTCTGCGTTGCCGAGCGAGCTATCAACAACTCCTGCAATCCCTGCAAGATGCGACATGGTCTGTGTCAATGGGTCGTTCACCGGAATGTTGTAAAATGTCTATGCACATGTCAGTATACAGGATTTGCCCCAACAGGGCCAGTCTTTGCTTACCTGCGGAGGGCACGCCAGGGCGACTCGCGGATCTTTTACGAGAGGCGCAATTACCGCTCTTAACCATTGGGGCTCTGGTATGGTGTCTGCGTCCAGAACAGCGATATGCTCTGAAACGATCGTTCCCAAGGTCTCATAGTGTTGCAGACGTATACCACTCCCTTGTTCAGTCGACGCGAAGTAATGCGCCAGATAATCTTCATCCTCGACCGCCATCGAGACCCGACAAACGTCAGGAAGGTGTCCCTGACTCTTCCTCTGAGCATCGAACGACAGTGACTGCCGTAGCTTCGAGGTCCTGATATCAGGTTTCTGTTCCAACGAAGTATCTCGAAGCAGCAAGCGATCCATCCACCTAGGTCTGGTCGCATGGCTCCGTTCCGCAGGCCAGAATACCGAACGCGAGTATCGAAGCCCATGATTCAGACTTCCAGCTTTGTGGTACGGTCTCGCGTCGTTCGCTCGTGAAGTGTATAAGAGATTTGGATACGAAATTCTAAGCTCTTGCACCATCTCACGAACATCGTCCGCAGCTCCGTCATCACAGACGAAGATGCGAAAGCGAGAACATGGATAATCGATCGTGCAGGCAGCAAGTATCGTATTGCGAATAACAGCTCGATCTTCGTTGCAGCATGTAATAAGAACGTCCACAGCCGGCACATCGCTACCAGTGAGAGCTGGAATTGGATATTTCGGACGACGAATGGCCAGGGTTCTAGGGAGGTATGAGAGGATGCTAGGCACTACGGAAATATCAGCGCGTGCGGCCAGTAAGTAAAACCAAGAAATTCATCCCTTACAAAATGCCAGCACCTCAAAGACGAGAAACAACCACGCGAAAGCCAAAGACTGTCGTCGATCAGACTGGGCCACCACCGTTCGATCTTCCGCGAAATTTTGGTATGCCGATACAATGCACTTGATGCGGTAAGCGAGGTAAAGCAAGAGAGAAATCAGACTGCATAATGCAGTTGGAGAAACCAGAATCCAGATGCCACGCAGAAGTCGAAAACGAGATCCTTGATCCATCATTGAAGCTGGCGTGCATCAATCCTCATCGACAGTGATGGACATGTGAATAGATAAAGTACCGTCCCCACAACAGGTCCGCGACCACGGCCACCTTTCAGGGGGAAAAAGTCTCCGTCGGAACTATGCAAGCACACCTAGATCTCGCATGGAAAGGTCGTGAGGTAGTAGTATCACCGTGGCGTGAAGATCTTTCGGGGAAAAAATTTCAGCCAGCACTCTGTTTGTAAAGAACAACAGACACTTCCGAGACCTTGTGCTGCGTGCGTGCGTGTGGGCATAAGAATAGTAAATAAGTAAGAGGTATTCTTAGTTGAACAAAAATCGAACACACGCGCCTGGCTGGCGGGTGATACAGGAAAAGCTAAACTCATTTCCATCCTGATCCCGATGGCGAGGTAAGAACTGAAGCGCCTCATCTCCAAACTTTTTTTCCCGCCGTCTGTCTTCTCCTCGTAATCCAAAGTATAAGGTATACATACATACATAACAAGAAGAACAAAAATTCCGTCTGTCTGTCCTCGGGTATCCATCCATGCATGCATCAAACAAAAACCATCACAAAAGATTCTGATTCTCTCACTGAAAATGCGCCTTGCTAACATGATGACTAACCGCCGCCTCATCGCCCTCAAAAAGGCCACAAACCGGACATTTCGCAATACTACTTCTCGCAAACTGCGGAATCGAAGGTCCAGGTCTAGGAGGAGAATGCTGCTGTGGTGATGGTTGTTGTTGTTGTGAAAAACGGTGATGATCAGGTTGTAAGAAATTGCTTGGAGGTCGTGAGGAGTTGTTGGTGTAAAATGAATTTGCGTCTGTGCTGCTGCTGTTTCGAGATGAGTTTTCTGGGACGTGATTGCCGCTGAACTGTCTTTGGTGTTGTTGGGGAGGGGTGGTGGTGGTGGTTTCGGAGTAGGCGCTGCTGGAGGTGGCGACGCTGTGGCGTTGGGAGGGATGGAGTTGGTTTGGGGCGGGTGCGGCTTGGTAGGCTTGATAGGTTTGTGCTTTCTCGACGTCTGGTGGGTATGCGGGCTGTCGTGGGGAGGGCTGCGGAGAAGGGGTTGAAGTGGAAAAGCTGCTGTCGCCTGGTAGTTCGGATCGGAAGACTTGTCCGTTTGGCTTGAGAGGTTGCGGGTAAAGGCTTTGCTGCATGTCTCCGGGCAGCTCGTTGATCATAGGCATATTGGCCGCGCCTGGTCGGGCATATTCCGGGCCACTGTATCCTTGTTGCTGATATGCTGGCATGTATGTGCTGCTGCGATGTTGGCTCGTGCTCGAGCTTCGCACAACGTCGTGATAGTTGCCATATCCCTTTTGATCCAACCTCGGGCCAAATCCCGCAGATATCATCGATGGACTCGGGCTTCCAGGAGGGCTGTTCGGGTTGAATCCAACGCTGCTCGCTGCATCCGAATCTGCGAAATCTGCTGGCTTTGATGTCTTCAGCCGACCATGCTCGAACATAGCATGCAGCTTTCCCTCGTCCAGAAGCTCGGCCTTCCGCGCCAATCTGTCAACCATCTTTCCGATCGCATCTTTCGTCTCCTTCTTGACGTAGCTCGCCAGTGCGAGGTTGCATTCAATCTGTACATCCTGTCGCATATACAGCCCGTCCAATGGTGTATTCACTCCCAGCTCTCTCGGCTCGCGCGGCTCACCAGGCTGATTTCCGCCTATGAGATATTTCACTCGCAGATCAACTCCCATGGGTGCATAAGTATGGCTCTGCATGCCCGTGGGCAAGTTGTGGAACACGCCCTTGAAGGCAATCTTCTTCTTCAGCCCGAAGCCCCATGTGATCACCTCGCTGATCTCGTACCACTCCGAGTAGTATTCATCGTTCGGCGCATCGCGAGGAGCTTCGATCGACTTGACTCCCGTGACCAGTGGGTTCAGTCTCGCAACTTCTTCATGGCTGTGTAACAGTTCGATGGCAAGCTGACGCGGGACGTTGCTGGGCAGCGGCGTGATCGAAGTGTATTGTACCTTCTTGCCCATCTTGGATTCGTGCCCAGATCCCATATACAGTACTTGCAAGAGCTGGGTCTGATCAAAGATACAATGCTCTCGGGAGGCCAATAGCAGCAGCAGCAGCAGCAGCAGTAGCGAAAAGGAGGAGGACAAGACAACAGTCGGAACAGTGGTATCTTACATGGCGCGCGCCCAGCAGGCGCAGCGATAGTACGCTTGGTACGGCGAGGCGTGACGAGTATGTGATCCTTCGCCGCAAGGGATCTGCAAGGCCAGTGTAATAAGTCACGCCAGCGCCAGCACCAGCACCCACCCAAGCAACGGTCGCACGCAAACTGTCAAAGCTGACAGAGCAGCACAGCACACTTCTCTCTCGCTCTCGCCCGCTCTTCAACTCGCTTACGTACGCTATCGGTGTCGCTAAGAGGCTCGGAACATCCTGGTCCCGGCCGCATCCATGATCCATCGGCTCCCCAGTTCGCTTGGACATTCGTCAAGACAGTTTGTAGATCTTCACCATGGCGACAAACTAACGTTACTGCTTTCGTAGGTCCAGGAGCCCAATTCGTCATGAATGTCACTGTATGTCATAGCCGTTCGCTCATCAATCGAAGCCAAGCTTGCCGAAATCCCAGCCTTTCGCCCATGACTTGGCAGGATCCAGAAGCACGTTAAAAGCGTTCTTGGGGCAGCATACTTGCACGGCAGTGGTGAAGATGGAAGCACGCTAAGTCACAGAACAGAATCGATCCAGTATGAAAGAAGAAAAGGAGGCCAGACGTGATATTAATTTCCTTTCATTTCAAGGAAACTCCAGCATCAAATCTCCATCCATCTTTTGCCGATAGAATGCAAACCATCACTTGCCAGCAGAGTGGAGTGGTGACAGGGTATCACTAATATACACAAATGCGACAATGCGCTCCTCCCGTTGTATCAAAAGCCCTCGCATGCCTCCAGTGGAACTGGGCAGCGGCTGTATCAAGTTCCCATTTCTGTCCCATCGCCTCACTCCTGAAGACCGGAGGGCGCTATATGTGTATAATTGCGCCAAAACACCTTCGCTAATGGCCGTCAATGCATTGGTATATATGCTGCTTCCTTCCATGCCAGAAGACAAAAGAAATTCCATCACTCAAAGAGTGTCTGGTTTGGAGGATCAAATCAAAAACGCCAGTCCCATGATGCAAGACATCAAGCTTAGCGCACAAGCTCGGCGATCTTGCCGGCTACAGCACTGGGATAGCCTCTGCTGAGCGCCTCGCGAACGATTGCCTTCGCCCTGTCGCGATCCTCAGCAGCGAGATACGCCCTAACCATGGCCTCGTACGTGCTGGGCTCACGACGCGAGATTGGGACACGATCAAAGGCCTGCTTGGCCTTGGTGATGTTCTTCTCCAAGGTCCAGCCGTGGATCAGAGCATTCGCAATATATGGTGTGAAGTCGACACCACGTGCCGCCATGTCTTGAAGAAGAGTTTCGCACTCTGCGGAGCGGTGGTTGGCGTTGAGAGATTCGAGCACGGCCTGGTACATGCAGGGCAGTGGCTGGACCTTGCCTTCGGCGAGGACGCCGTCGAAAAGCTTCTTGGCAGCCTCCATGTCATGCAGCACGCAGCCCTTGGCGTGGATCAGCGAAGCATAGTGCACAGCTTCCGGCTGGACGCCAGCGACCTTCATCTCATCAAGCAGTGCCTCAGCGGCTGCCATGTTGACCGGCTCCAGGGTTGCATGAGTATCGATGAGAAGCTTGTAGGTGTGCACAGTCGGCTGAATCCCCTTGCTGCGCATGCGTTCGTAGTATGCCAGGACCTTGGTACGGTCACGCTTCGTGGTCAGGAAGAACTGCATCAAAGAGTGGTAAGGGGCTGGACGAGGCTTGTAGTTGCTGCAAGCCTCCATCTCTTCGAAGATCTCCTCCGCAAACTTATCATCTGACACACGGCATAGTGCGTTCACTATGGTGCCGTATGTAACGGACGTCGGACGAATGCCTAGGTTGCGCATCTCAGCAAAGTAGAAAAGACAATCATCGATTCTGCGGGCCTTGCCAAGCTTGCCAATCAGCGCATTGTAGAGGAATGAGGAAGGCTCCACACCCTCAGCCTTCGCGCGAAGGAAGATCTTGACGGCTTCGCTGGCCTCGTCGAATGTCTTGGTGTTCTCCTTGAGCGTTGTGATGTACAATCCAAAGGTATTTGCAGAAGGCGCAAATCCCATGTCGATCATGTCCTGGTGGTATTTGCTGGCAAGATCTCGGCGGCCCACATTCAAGCATCCAGCAACCATGTGGTCCAGGATCTGCTGCCAGCCGAATCGGACAACACGATAGCGAGCATCGAATGGAACATCCTGCTTGGCCATCTCAAGAACGTCGCGAGCCAGGTTGAGGTTGTTCTCTTTCGCAGCCGCTTCGATGATTTTGCCATAAGTGAACATTCGAGGAACACGACCAACGCGGCGCATATTACGGAATTTGTTCAAGGCCTCGTTCATTCGACGACCGCGTGGCTGCTCAAGAAGCTCATTGATCATGTTAGAGCCCTTGATGTCGGTGCGGTTTGCGTATGGGTCGAAGGTATCCTCGAGCGAAGCTGGTGCCTGATATGAAACCACTGGCGTAAACGAAGCCGGTTGAAACGCTGGAGTCTGCGGGTATCGGTAGTTGTTCCACAGCCTGGAAAGCTCGGCGCGATCGATGTTGATCAAGGTCTTCTCGAGAAGAGTCTCTGTCTCTGCCGATGGCATTACCGATCGAGACACGACGTTCTCGACAAGGCAGCCAAAGCGAGCTGGTCCCGCAATGTCTGCTGGAGATTCTTCGAGGATCATGGTGCTCTGCACGCGGAGGAGGAACTCCAAGTCTGCTTGACTCAATCGAGCAATGTGCTCTGGGCCGAATCGAGCGACTAGGTGCTCTGCCACAGGCGAGACAAGGCTGCCATTCTCGACCATCATGCGCAAAACCTCTACGCTTGAATCTGAAGCAAGTATAGCTTGGTTCTTGAGCATAAACGTGCCCATGAGCTCAATAGCTTCGTCGACGTGCTGAGCAACTTCGATCTGCTGGCTCTCGGAAGTGGCTTCACGCAATCTGGCAAACATGCGCCGGGACTGCCTCAACCCACGCTCAGCTTGACCGATGCCGATTAAAGCCACCGCGCGCATGGTTGTAGGCTCGACGAAAGCTATGCTCACCGGAGCGGCCTCAAGAACACGCCAGAATGGTTCAGCTGCCTCAACATTGGCATTTCGCACGTGCATGGCAAGTAAAGCCATGCTGGGCTCGACCAAGTCGCCGCTGTGGCGCGTGAGAGTTTCAAATGCTTGGTTACTGATCTCAAGATTGTTGCCATCTGCAGCAGTGCTTGAAATGGTTGCCAGAGCCTGCGTGAAAGCACGGCCGTCAAGTGAGCCAGCGAGATCGAATGCGTCACGGAATGTAGTATCCCTCAATGCCAGTGGTAGAAGTGCGTCCAGTGCAATGACTTCACGCAGAGTCTCAAGCTCCTTCTCGTCGACGATACTGGCTTGAATGTTGGCGAGGAACTTAAGCCCGCCCTTCAGTCGGTCTGCACACCCATATGCCTTGATTACAGCTGCGTAGACCTGATTGTCGACACGGACGATAGTGTTTTCACCGGCATTGTTCTTAATGGCCAGCTCCTTGTATTCGTCATAGACTTCAACCGCATTTCGAAGATCGCGAAGGCCGCCGAACGCTGTGATCATTGGTGAGTAAATCGATGACTGCGGCTCCAGAAATTTGGACTCCATGTATTCGTAGACGCGGGTCATGTCCTCGATCCGTCCTTGCTCTGCGGATGCGATTACCAGAGACGCACATGCCGCGCTTGGGAGTGATTCTGTTGTCTCCCTGGCACGTTCGAACATCTTGAGGGCCATCGACAAGGAGCGATCCTCCATCAGCATGGAATGTTCGGCTTGGCTAGATCGGAACATGAACTTTCCTGGTTCTTCGAGACCTCCGTATCGCGAAAGGCGAGCATCCAAAGCTTTCTTCATGGCCATGGACTCAGAGGCTCGCGCAGCGAGAAGATCAATGAGCATGCCATAGGTGAGGGCATCCGGGATCACCTTTCGCCTAAGCATATCAGAGTAGACCTCAAGGGCTCGTGGAATTCTCAAGTTCGATCCTTGGGAAACTTCCAAGGCTGAATTAAGAAGGGCACGGTACGCGGCTTGCGATGGCTTCTGCACTCCATCACGTAGCATTTCCTGGAACGCGGCTGGAATATCCGCATACTGCTTGTTCTTTTCGAGTTCGAGGAGACGTTCGGTGTGGACATCATTAACCTCAGCTGAGTCGGCGCTCGAGAAACTCTCCGTCGGTGTGAAGATCGTGGCTGGACTTGAAGACTCTGGCTCGGAGAAGGCTTCTGAGTCAACCACGGAAGGTGACTTGGCTCTGATCGTTAGACCATCTAACGACTCCTCCTTTGCCTTGGCGATCTCTTCAGCGATAGCATCATCGACTTGCTTCAAGGCCTGCGCTTCGGCCGCTTCATTATGGAGGAAGGCCTTGCTGAAGTCATCAAGAGCGGTAGTTGTGTATGAGCGTTTGAGCAGAGGTGTTGCGGACTCGTTTGTTTCGGCGACGTCGTCAACATCGGCGACTTCTTGTACTTGGACCGGGACAACTGCGTGCGTCGCCGGCTTCCATTCCAAACGCCGCGCGAATTGAAAGTGCCATGTCGACTCCGTGCCCTCGTTGCGCTGGTGCTTCTGCCAAGCATCAAAATATTTATCTAGGCCAGAATCTCGGTGATGTCCATTTTCGGGCCTGACAGTAGCAGCAGTGCTGGCCTGTCGGCTGCCTTCAAGGTGATTGTAGACATTCTGTTGGCGACTCTTTGCGTTCTTGCGGAAGCGACCAATTAAGGTGTCCGCGAGCGGGACTGCTGAGGTGTTCTGAGCAGCATAGCTGGACTGGGATGCGGCTACAACGGTTTGGGCGTAGCCGTGGGTGAAGCTCTTGAGAGCGGTGCCTGCAATGCGCGAGATGTGCACTGTAGGCTTGACGTAAGGCATCGATTGACTCGACTGACGCGCCCTTCCACCGAGAAGGGAAAGACTAGATGGCACATGTGGTCAGCCAGGCGCCAAGGATGCGGTGGAGTGGTGTCCAATACGTACTGAGGTGATGGGGCGGATGGTGCAGGTTCACTTGGCTGCCGCCAAACAAACGCGCTCGGTTGATTGTGGGTGTTTTGGTGGGAAGATGTGTTGGCGTGAACGTGCAAACAGCGTGGAAAAATACTGCCAGGAGGTGGGCAGATGCCAGATGGGTGCCTGGCGTGGGGGGTTAGAACTACTCGACCCCTAGGTATTCTTGTATGTCAGGAAATTTAGCGTACCACTGTTTGCAACAGTGGTTTACTTCCGGAGGGCGTTATCTACTGACTCAGTATGGTTTGCCTAGTAATCGACGGTGCTTTTCCTATTCTAGTACCGTGTTAACCTTCTCGGTTATACTTCTAGTTCTAACCTTATCTCTATAGCTCTTTCTTATATATAGATCTAGCTCTTTCTATAATAGCTTAAATACTATTTAATCGTTATTATTGTTATCGTCGCTATGCCGCCTATCTTATCTAAACTAGTACCGCCGCCGTTTAGGCCTAACCGTATACTATATAATATAATCGATATCCGAGAGTAGCTATTTAATATACCGTAGGGGTTAACTTTCGAGCCTAAGCGCTTCGAGGTGCTAAAGGGCTATATAAGCAACGTATATAAGGAGGCGAAGTCGTAAAGGACGAAGGATAGATTATAATAGCGGTCGCACTAGTATTGTCGTTATAGGCGCGATTAGTAGCGGAATAGGTCGCCCTCGGAGGGTATTCGCAAGGCTAAATATAATAAAGAGCTATATAATGCTATAATACTAGTTATCTCGCACTTCCGGAGTAAAGAAGAGGCTAATCTATATAAAATTAGTATCCGCTATTACCGAGTCGACCCTTCTATAGTAGGTAATAACCTATACTACTATAACCTAAAGTATATAGATATTAGGTCGGCTAGCAACGCCTTAAGGGTATTGCTCGAGGAGTTAATAGAATAGCGTAAATTTAACGTTACTAAGGTTATTAAATTTGTTAAAAATAGCCTAATAAAGGACGAGTTTAGTAAGATTAGTAGGCAGTATATAAAGGCTAGTACTATCGGTTAGTTAAAGATTAGGCCGGACTTAAAGAAGGTGCGTAGTACTAAGCGTAGAAATGCGAATATCTAGCTAGGCGACCTTCCTACTATTCTTAATAGCCTTTATAATAATATAGACGGCAAAGAGCTTAAATACTAGGTAATATCGAAGAGATTAAAGGGCAAGGAAGAGCGTAGTATTGTATTTCAGACCGACTAGCAGCGAGAGTTGTTAAATACTAAGGTAGGAGATGTAAGTGCAGGTATTGTTATTATTACTATAGAAGGCAGGCGCATAACTAAGCTTCTAAGCTTACGTTCTATAGTTCTTACGACTAACTTCAAAAATTCAAAACATTACTAACTTACATACTATATAGTTATTCTTGCTAGACGCAACTTATAAGACTACCGACCTTAGCTAGAGCCTTTTTACTATATATATTCGTAACAGGTTAGGGTGCTAGTTGCTAGTAGGATATATATTGCTAGAATCTTAGAAAGCTAAGCTAGTAGAAGCCGGTCTCCGAGTCCTTAAAGGGTGGTTACTACTATAGAATGCTATTGCAGCTATAGTAGACGACTCGGCCTCTAAGTAGGCCGCAATTAACCTCTCTTAAAAGGAGAAACAGGTGCTTATCTACCTCTACTAGCGGTACGTTAAAGAGACCTTCCTTCGCTTATTTCTAGAGGCCTAATTTCTAGAGGTTGTTAAGCGATTCTACTACGCAATCTATTACGCCCGCAGCGCTAGCGAGGTTACTAACGATATAGTTTAGATCTAGGAGTAGTTATAAGAGAAGAAGCCTATAGACTAGCAAAACAAGGTCTAATATATACACTATAATTAGAATAGTTAGACTTTACGAACATAGGCTATATAGGCACGGCTCTATAGTCTATTGTTGCTGCAAATACGGACAACTTCGCCTCTCGAGGGCTATTACTATGCTATTAAGTATAACCGGAACAAGCGGAACCTCGTGTTCTATAACCTCTATAGTACGATTCTCGAGGTTCTTAAGGTAGACGACAGGCTAGCTTATAAGGCATAACTCGCTAGCTATAGGGTTAGCAAAGGCACATAATACTAGTATAAAAAGCGCCTTCTAAGCTTCGAGAGTCTGCAACCGCTAGCGGCTTAAGATCGACTGCGAGAACAGGTAGATATCGCTATTAAGATAGAAGCTAAGGCAGCGCCTATTTATAAGGGCACACTGCGCAGTTACGACTATATAACTCCGGCTCGTTACAATTGCCTCTCGTAGTTTTAAACCCGCCTACCTTGTTACTATATTCTATAAGACCACCTATTTAATAGACTAGAAATTAGTAAGCTACAATAGCGACGATATATCGAGCTGTTTCTAGGCCTTAACGTAATGTTTGCTTACGAATACTAGCGCGTTCTCGATACTTAGCAACTCGTAATCGAAGGTTACGAAGAAGACGCCGTTGCCTTAGCACAAACACCTTAATTAAGAGACCTTCGAGGCTACTTTAAGGAGGCAGTAGAAACGCTGAATCTAAAATATTAGCGCATAGCAGACGACCCTACTATTAACGCTTCTATAAAGGACTTATTCTACGCCTTCTACGTACGGAAGGTTAAGGACTTCTCGGACAGTTGCTACGTACTAAATGTTAACTATTTTATCGCTAATCTATAGGAAGTCCTATTTATAGGCGAGACCGAGCGACGGTAGACGACTTAACTACCTTCTAAACTAGCGATACTAACTCTAGCGACACTAACTCGCACTCGATTGCTACTAACTATACTAGAAACGCACTATGTCTATACTAATATAACACTGCGACCGTTACCTTCAAAACGGCGCGTTTAATCGTTACCTATTCGCTAACCTATATTCTTATTACTACCTCCGCTAGGTAACCTTACTCCGAGGCCAATTCCGCGCCTACCGCCGCCCTCCTTCGATACGCCGCGCCGCGAGACAACGCTAGAAATATAGTCCTTATAACCGCTCGATTTAGACGATATAGAAGAGGTAGATTTAATAGGAGATATAGAACCGCCGCCGCTAGTGCGAGGTCCACCTACGCCGCTAGGTACTTACTATTTGACTAACTACTAGCATTAGGGTAAGCTATTATAGCTTTATATATACGGTATTCGCGAGATTAACGGCATTACTATAGACGACCGCTGCTTTACAGATTCCGGCCTCTCGTCCTTTAACGAGCTTCTTATCTTCTATAACGTAGACTAGTACACTATAGATAGGATAATAAGCTACATCCGAGACGAGAATTACGAACGAGCGAACAGGCGACTAAATAGATAGACAATAAACGACTCGGAAGACGACGCCGCTAATAACTTACCTAGCGACAAGCGAGTTAGACGAGAGATAAGAGGTTTAAGAACATATAGTAACCGCCAGTTAACCGCTAGTAAGCTAGCAATACGTACGAGACTACGTACTAAGTAATAACGAGGTCGAAGAGATAGCTATTAGCGTAGACAAGCCTTCCGCTATAGTCGTAGAAGGCGGTAAAAGCAACAATAGTATTCTATAGCAATAGTATGTATTTAATCTTAGTCTATATATTAGTCTATAATAGTCTCTTCTACTGCAAAAGCGCCGCTTCTATAATAGTTAAATAGCCGCTTTAATAATAGTTAACCGATAGGCTCGAGAGAGGCGCCCTTCTTAACCTAATCCGTTACTACGCCGAGTAGTTCTAAACAGCACTAAACTAGAGGATTGCGGGTAGCTTATTGCCTAGTAAACGCTAGTAAAAGACTGTGCCCCTAACTCCGCTCTAGGTTTAGCTAAAACTCCTAACATCTAAGAGTAACCCGACCCCTGCCTATATAATTATAACTCCTACTATAGTAGGCTTTTATCCTTCGTAGGTATCTACAACTAACCCTTATAACAATAAGGCACCCTGCAATATAATAATTAAATAAAGGCATATAAGCGAGGCAATCTAATCCAATTAAGCGTCTATTTAATAACTATATGCCCTACTATTATATTACGTAAAGATGCTAAAATCTCTATAGTAAGGACTAGATAAGCCGTTTAGCTTAACAAACCGAGACAACAACCCTTAATATTTAGTATCTAGTATGCTGTCTATTACGCTATACAACCCTTACTATTTAACGATAGAACGAGCCCGTAATCGCCTTAATTTCCGCCTTAGTTATAGTATCCTAACAGTCCTATATTATCTCTTGATGCCTCTCGTCGCTTAAGGGGTATCTATACCGGGTATTAAGCCGATACTTTATAAGAGCCTAGATATTCTCGATTAGATTAAGATTAGGCGAGTTTAGCGGCTATATATCTAGACAATAGTCGATATTGCTAGCAGTAAGAGCGTTACGAGTGCGCTATACTTTATAGATTAAGGTACTATTAAGAATAAGCAGTAGACGCTAGGTTAGTTACTAGATAATAGCGAGTAAATAAATAGGTAGGTTAAAGTCGTCGCTTTCTAAGAAGTCTTCTTCTACCCTCTCTATAGCGATCTTTATAGCGACTTCTTCGTAAAAGCGGACAATCTCTAGTATTATATGCTTAGTAAAGGTGCGAGAACTAATCTTGCTCTAAGCACGATTAAAGAAGATTATCCGGCTCTTCTACTTGCTAGCAATAAGTCCGAAGCAATGCTATATCTTAATCCGCCGGAAGCGAGGTCTAAGGTAGTCTAGATCGTATACCTTACTAATAAGACGCGTAACAAACGTACGAGTTAATCTACCCCTTCCGAAGGCAATACTATTAAAGAAGACTATTATTCTGCTAGCATCTAGCTATGCTAGCGACTATATACTAAACTAAGGCCTTAGATTAAGCATATCTACGTCTAGTAATAGCATCTTTCTTGCAACGCGTCTATAGTATCTAAGCTCGTTTAAACGGCGCCTAACCGTAGAAACTAAACACTTAAGACCTAGTTCTTCCTTAATCTTAGCATAGCTAGCTCTACGGCCTTCTACTAAGCCTATAACAAAGTCGACGATGCGATTAGTAATAGGTATACTAAACTAACGTAGGCCCTATATAAAGCGTTAAAGGGTTAGTGTTTCCGGCTCGTTTATAACGCGCTAAACCGTCGAATACGGCTTATTAAGGAAGGCTAATATTCTCGATAGATACTAACCGAGGAAACGACGAAGGAACTTAATAGCGTAGCGTATAAAGGCAGGTATAATGCGATAGCGTTAACGGCTGTATTCGAGAGCCTCGCGAGTGTTCTATAGCAGTCGTTTACCTAGTAGTATCGAGGGCTCTTTAGTTAATAGTTGCTAAACCTATAGTAGGCGTCTTCTACCGACGATTTAAGTAGATTAAGAAGATTAAGCTAGAGTCTAGTAAGGAGGCACTTCCTTAATAGGCTCTATTGCAACGTAGTAGTTAATAACTTAATAGTCTATCTATAGTAGCTTCTATACGCCTTTTATAACCTCTACGTACCCTTAGTCGCGTCTACAATTACTATAGTAAGGACGCGGAAGTCGCGTTTCCTCCCCTATTTCGTAGTTCTCGTACCTAGCGGCTAACTAGCTAACTTAATTACCTCTACTAGGTCTCTAACCTCTTCTTTATACTATTCTTCTATCTATTTTATAAGGAACTAAGGTCTCGACAGAGGCCTATATCCCGTGTAGTATAATGCCCTCGGTAGGTAGGGCTTTATAGAAGAGGCACGTAGAAGCGTAGTTTTAAACTAGCTAAGACGCCTATCTCTCTACGGATTAGGCTATATACGAGCTAGCGGCAATCTACAACCTTGTTAACCGAGACAGACACCTTGTAGACCTACTGGGCTTTCACTAGTGTAGTGGCTATTCGGTCCATTCAGTGGCTACATACCCCCTGCAATACCCATCAGATCTGGAAGCCTACTGTAGCCGCCTTAAGTTCCCCTTAGCCTCCGACTTCTCTTCGACACAGCCTGCAGCACCATTCCTGCCAATGCCCGCCTGCGAGCCATCTCAGCCTCCTACGCCTCCGGAATCCCTCGATACGCATCCCGGATTACATAGAATGGTCATTTGACTTCACCTCCTCATCGCCTCCAACTCTCGCATTGGAAGTGGAAGTGAGCCCACTCGTCCCGCAAATCGCTCCTCGGCACCTGTCAGCTCCCTCCGATCCCTTTTCGTACGCAAGGACTTTCGAGCGTTGCTCAGCAAGTCATCTGCTCTATCCCATCCAGAAACCGGACATATCGTCCACACTCCCCGTCCCGCCGGCCTCTCTTTCGTCCATCCGCGTCCGCGTGCGTAAGCAACCGAGCCTGCTTCGGCCGGCGACGCACCTCTGTCCGACTGGATGGCCGGCAACGCGGTCGCCGTTTCAGCCCCAGGCAAAGTCCTCCTGGCTGGAGGATATCTGGTGCTGGATCGCGCGCATACTGCTCTGGTGTTTGGACTGGATGCTCGTATTCATGTGCTGATCCAAGACATTCCGACCAGCAAAGGCATTGTCCTTAATGAGATCACGGTCGAGTCACCACAGTTCTCGGAAGCAGTCTGGGAATATGGCTATCGTCTCGCTGAGAGAGAGGCAGGCATTGAAGTCACGCCGCTGAGAGTGTAAGTGTTCCAGCATCACAGATAGGTTCTTGCGTCCTCATGTCGTGTCCTACCTGCTTGCTCTGTGTAACTTTCCTTTTCTGTCGAGATCGACATGACGATCACACGTCTATTCTCTCACATGAATATGCTGTACGATATGTGGACACCCTCACTTACGCAATCATGCCTGGGCAGGGACGCTGACCTCAACCTGAACCGGAACCCGTTCATCGAGACGACGCTGAGCTACGCGCTCAGCTACATTACAGCAGTGTCTCACACGACCATTGCACCAGCATCAATCACAATCTTAGCCGACAATGACTACTACTCAACCCCAGCTGATATTGCAGATGGGTCTGCATCGAGGCCACGATTCCACAATTTCGCGGTGCCCATAGCGGATGCTCCAAAGACAGGGCTTGGATCTTCGGCGGCCCTGGTCACAGCAGTAACAGCAGCGCTTCTCATCTATTATCTGCCTAGGTCGAAATTTGACCTAAAAACGAACGAGAGCAAGAGACGCCTGCACAACCTCGCTCAAGCGGCCCATTGCGCTGCTCAAGGCAAAGTTGGCTCTGGTTTCGACATCGCCTCTGCTGTCTACGGGACCTGTATCTACAGGCGCTTCTCGCCACACATCCTCAGTCACCACGCGGAGCCTGGTATGCCCAAATTCGCCTCTGAACTCCAGGACATTGTAGACGAGAACCATCACGGCGGCAAATGGGATACGGAAATCCACAAAGATGTAGTCAAGATACCCAAAGGTCTTCGTCTGGTCATGTGTGATGTATCTTGCGGCAGCAAAACTCCTGGCATGGTGAAGCAGGTGTTAGCCTGGCGGAAAGAAACCCCCGAAGAAGCGAATGCCATCTGGAGTGAACTCCACGACGCCAACGAGAGTCTGGCCAAGGAGCTCAGGAATGTCGCGGAATCCAACGATGGCTCTTATACAGCTCTGCGACAACGCTTCACTCGTATACGAGAACTGATACGCTTAATGTCGGACAAGAGCGGCGTGCCAATCGAGCCTCCAGCTCAGACGGAACTGATCGATGCTTGCGAGAGAGTGTCTGGCGTAATTGGAGGTGTAGTACCCGGCGCCGGAGGTTACGACGCTGTTGTGCTCCTGGTCGAAGACAAGTCAGAGACTTTCGAAGGTCTGGAGACGTTGTTCGCGGACTGGAAGTTCAAAGGCGAAGGTGATGGTAGTGGAAAAGTGAGTATGCTGGGTGTTCGGGAAGAAATGGAAGGTGTCAAGCTTGGAGACACTGCGGTATACAAGCAGTGGTTGAGCGACCTGTAGATAACATCCAGCCCATCAAAAGTTCTAATAGATCTTGCATCGTTTCGAGAATCGGCTTTCCCGTACCTTGATTTCTACCCTTGCGAACGATACGTACCTACTCTCCTATCCAGATCGCCATCCATTCACTACTCGATCATGGTCCAATGCACCAATTCAACCCCCAAGCAGGCACCAAGAATCCTTTTCATCCAGACCCCTTATCTCCAGTACAAGACCAAGGCATTGACTCTCGTATTCGTCCCATGCCTGCATGGCTTCGCAGTAGCGCCTTGCGAACTTGGAAGTATGATGAACAGTACTATAGTCAGCACAACATCCCCAAGCTTCTCCGTACAAAGCTCTCCCTACCTCGCACGTCTCGAAAGGAAATGATCAGGACAGCTCTTTCTTCCTTGATGACGTTATTCCTCTGCCTACTGCGTCCCTGGCTCCCAGGTACGGGGGGTTTCAATGTCTTAACAATGCCTGTATGCCTGCCTGCCTGTCGTCTTCAGACTTCGTGTATACCTACACCTCTTTCAACAATGCATCCTTGCTACTTCCCATCCTTTTCCCTCTGCGCAGCCTTCGCACCCTCCTTTTGCAACTGAACAATCGTATCCTTAGAATTCTGAATTTCGCCTCGATCTGCCTTGACCTGTGTCCACCAACCATGATCATTAGCAAAAATCCACACAACACAACACCCTCATTATACCCATGGGCGTCTAAACTCACCACACTCTCACTCTCACTCGCAATATCCTCTTTCCAAGAATTCTTCCCTTCCTTCTGATCCCTCAATTGCTGCTGTTTCACTCTCTCGATCTCTTCCTTGCGAGCTTCATCAGCTGTGAGGAAAGAAAAAAAAATTAGCCTAGCCTATCCTTCTTGAACGTGAAATTCTGTAGTATAATAAATACCAGGTTTGGTCTCCTTCCCAGCTCTCAAAACTCTCACGCTCGTGAAACTTCTCGTGAAAGCTCTCGTGGGAGCAAGCATTCTGAAAGCGGACATGGTTCGGAGCTTGGCGATGAGAGCTTTGTAGGCCCTACTAGGTTGTTGTGTGATGAGATTGCGAATGGATTAAAGTTCAGGAAGGCAGGTATGTCGAGAGAGCAGTAATAGGAGTCGTGAGTGACTTGAGTACAGAAGATCTTGCGAGGCTCAGTTTGTTCGGTTGACGGAGCAGCGATGTCGTCACTGTCGGGAGGCGACGATGGTGGAACGCAAAAGCCCGGCGAGATGACGACCCCGAGTAAACAAAGGGGAAAGCCGAAGACAGCTGTTCATGTTCATGCGAGTAATAATTTTGAAGCAGTAGAGACTGCTGTACAGAATACCATGTGGCAGTCATTCTTGAGGACGCAGATCAAATGGTCAATGAGTAGAGTGCAAAGGTTGATTCGATCGAACATTGGTCGTCGCATTCTGCCACTAAAGAGTAGCTAGATACGGTAGAGTACAGATCCAAACAAAGGCCATCGCTGAGTGAAGAGGATACTTCTCCTTCAGCTAAGAGCTAGCCCAGTCCCGTGTTAAAAGAGAACGAACGCCCGCAAACAACACACAATGGTATATGATCATGCCGCTTCTGCCATCACCACACAAAACACCGTTACAAAACAATGACCATGTCACAGATCGCCGTCTGCTTTTTGGATGACAGGCCGCAGCGTCCCCCTCCATTTTCGCCACTTTTATCGTGATGCAGACGTATTTTCCGCTTCTTCGCTGTTTTCGTAGACGTTCTTCGCCCGACCAACACCATGCCAAAATAAATCCAATCAACAAGAAGTGAGAGAAGCCACAATCATTGCCAGTTAAATGCCGTCAAGTTATTCGAGAAATAAAATATCCCCATCCGAGTCCGTGTATCATGTCGCTAAAAGTAAAGACGAGAAATGCCGTGTCGCTTTATGCTATTCGTAATGCTGCTGTAACGCCGTCATCGCAGAAGGGAAGAGCCGTTCCCGCTTTATAGAGTCGTATCGGTATTGTTGTTTGTACAAGGTATCGTTCAATAGGAATGCCCGACCATGCTCGGAAACACGGTGGAGAAGTGAGAACGTCTCGCCAGCCCGACGACGCAGAACGCAGCACAGCATTGACCAGCAAGCGATTGGCGCTTACCACTGGCGGCGAACGTACTGCTGCTGCATCTGTCGGCCTGGCGAGACAGACATTGGAGGGCTAGCCACCGAGCGGGTCGATGGGTCCACAATCGGAATCGCATTACGAGTCCGCTGGGCCATTGGCTGGTGCAGCTTGGTGTGGGTTTGCTGATAGTTCGCAGACTGGTATGCATGCGGGACGGAGGAGAGGAGGGCTGATGGAGTAGGCTGTACCTGCTGCTGTAAAGGCGAGGCTTCGGGTGAGCCAGACGAGAGAGAACCTCTGTCAGAGCCTGATGACGCTATGGAAGTGAGCTGTGATGAAAGTTAGCGGGAGCTCTTTGACATTGGATCACTGCGACATACATCTTCCTCGGTCAAGAGGTTGAAAGGGCAGAAGACCTCGTCGTCATCGAAGTCGAAGCCTATAGCAGCTTCTAATGTCCTCATGTAGTCGATGTGTGTCTGCGGCGCAGGCACCTCCTCTTTAGGACTCCGTTGAGCCTTGTATTGCCGATGGGCATTCTGGGATGAGATTCTCGGACCTCGACGACTGCGCCCGTGGTGACCGTGAGAGTGGGAGTTGTGCGACTGCTGGGCAGACTGGTACTGAGGAACTCCATAGTGATAGCTCGCCATGATTTAGGTGGTGTTGCGGAAGGCTTTGGTGTGTTGTTTGAGTCGTAGGTGTGTAGCTGAGTTCGGGGTGTTAAGAAGGGGCTCCGATCATAACAAAGGCGGAATCTGCCCTACTGTTGCGTGGCCAAAGTCCGGAAGCGGTTTCGCAGTGTGGAATGCAATTGCTTTTTGCAGTATTCGAGAGCGAAGAATGGAGTTGTATGCTGTCGAAGGCAGAGAGGTGGTATACAGTCGTAGAGACGCACAGTGCAAGACTCGATGCAGTGGTGGTGGTTGGCAGGGCCGGGACAGCGCGAGCGAAGGCGGGAGAAATGTTGGTTTTGCGACGGCTCTCGCGCTTGACCCAGTTCGTGCCTAGCGCTGCACAGGTCATTTCGAACGGCAAATACTAGTTTGCAGGTACCTCCATGCTATTTTGTAGGTACTCAGCTGAATGTAGATAAGTGCGTACACGGACGATTTACAGTATACTTGAGCCCGATTTAGTATACCTAAATATCGCACTACCTACTAATTCGAATTGCTAGTAATAGTAACGCTTAGGGTTAAGAACGAGGCATTTCCGGAGGCTGTCGATTAAGTAGATATATAAGACTATTAGAATTGATTGCTATAACCTACGTACTAATAGCTACGAGGGTGTAGTACTAGCTACTACTACTATAGAACCTAACCTCCGTAGAGCGGAGTAGTTAATAGTAGCGGAGCTATAGAGCCTAGTATATACTATTGCTAAGTAAATACCTATTAATTTAATAGTAGTCTAAATACAGTCGGTTAAGTCGCTACTAGTAGTCCTATAGCCTATAGCTATATAGGTTAACTACTATAGAACTAGACAAACTATTGCTAAGAATAAGGCACTACTAGGGCTATTAGACGTCTACTAAGTGCTATAGCGGCTCTTTGAATACTAGCTAGATCGTTGCTAATATAGCTATAGCGCTTAGTAGGTATATAAACTAGCGGAGCTAAAGGCCGTAGTTATTATATTGCCGTACGAGACTGCTAAGTAGATACCCTTATACGCCTTCTACGGCCTCTCTAAGAAGCCAGGTTTAACTAATCTATATACTCGAAGCTAGAGGCTTTACGTTAGTTAGTACGTACGTACCGCCTAGTAGGTACTCTACCTCTACTACGGCGGTTGTTTAGCAATATAGATAGCTCTTAAACCGGCCTCTTAAGCTTAATAATAGCTCTTAGCGGTACCGCTACCTTATCGATAATCTAGTGCCTATTAAAGTCCGTATAGGGGTCAAATTCGAAGGAGCCTATAGACTTAATAGCATTAATTATTCTATACTTATAGACTATACCCTAGGTAATGCGGAAGTAGCCTAAGTATTAAGAGCGTTGCTTGCCTAGCTCCTTAGCAAGTTCAGCTATCTCTTCGTACGCTAACTTAAGTTAGTTAAGGCCCTTCTATAAGGCCTTGTAGTAAACCTTCGTATTAACCTTAGCAAACTTAGGGCGGCGGAGTGCTATAGGAATACCCTTCCGCTCTCGGCCTATTCGTACCTTAATCTCCGAGTACCTAATTATCTACTATAGCTTTAGCTTAAGGAAGAGTATAAGGATGTTATACCGCCTGCTAGCAAGCTACCTCTTTATAGTTAAGTAAGCGCCTCTAGCTCTAGAAGTAACTAACTGCCCGTAGAAAGGGAATTTGCGCTACTAGAAGCAGTATACTAGCTTGTACTTATAAGGCTAGTATTTACGCTAAATATAGTCTCGAAGGGCTACGAAGTAAGGGTTCTTATAGTTACTAAGGAAGGCATCTTTAGAGTTAAATTCTTCTACTATTTTAGCGTAGACGCAGGTCCGGAAGTTGTCTACGAAGGCAGCGCAGTTAGGGTCGTCTTGCTACTTATTCTTACCTGTCTCTTTATTAAGTACCTATTTCTAAGGTATTAGCTTCCGTGCCTGCGCCTATACGTTCTTAAATACATACTAGGCGCAAATAAGACGCCGGAGTACGTAGATAGGTCTTATCGAGGGCATTAATATAGCTACGGTCTCGATTAGTAACCTATAGACTAGGCTATAGTAGATCGTGCTCCTAGCAAATAGACTAGAAGTTCTTAGCAAACTACGTAAAGGCAGCTTTATCCTTATTACCTATAATATAGTACCTAAGAGGGATTGTATCTCTAGCTCTAGTACTAGATACGATATTAAGTAATAGCCGATTGTACTTGTTTGTCTTATAGGTGTTGTTAATAATAATATAGTCCGGATATAGCTTATACAACTCGGCTATTTAAGGGTTGATTACAAGCAATTTATCGAGTTTCCCGTTCCTTAGGTCTACCTGCTTTCTAAAGTAGAAACCTAGCTTAGTTAGCTGCTTAAATAGGGCCTTAGGGGCAGTTAAATTATCCTGTATAGCCTTCCGTGCCTAGAGCCTAATATTCTAAAGGTCCTTAACGATTTGAATGCCTATAGATAGTATATTATAAGCAAGAGGGTTAAGTTAAGAAGGGAAGAAGTAACTAAATATTAAACGGCCGAGACTCGGCCGGTTAACTTCGAAGAATTTAACTTACAATCGTTACTTTCTATAAACCTATACAACGTCGTATATATACTTGTATTAGTATTTAGATCGTCGATAATAGCCTTCTATATAGCCTTATTACGCTACTACCGACGGTAACTCGCGAAGTCGCGCGTAGAATCCGCTAAACCGTAGTTATACGAGCTAACCTACCTCTTAACTTACTATCGACTATCCGGCTTTATAGAATCTATAGCCTTAATAGTAAGGCGTACTAGACACCTATAGCGCTTAGAGGTTGCTCCTTTTCTCTTCGTCTTAGCACTCTTATTAGTCGGTTTACTAGCTCTTATATACTATATCTAGCGACTAATAATCTTACTACGAAGCTATAGGTTAAGCGCTCGCGATTTAGTCGTAGACTTAATATAGAGGTTATAACGCGCCTTCGCAGTATACGCGTAAACCTTACGCTTATATACTACTATCGAATAATAGGTGTCTACTAGCACTAGCGCTAGTAGCGCTACGGACTTATTATCTTCTTTCTCGACCTCGATTTCCTTATTCTTAACCTAAGAGGCTAATTGCTAAGTAGTCCGTACTACTCTATTACTATTACTATTACTACTACTACTAGTAGCCTTACGATCCTCGTCTTCTTTCCGCGCCTACCTTTCTAATTCGTACTTACGACGCTCCTTATTATTTAGATTATTTAAATCTATCTCTTCGTCTTTATTCTTACTAAAACTACTATTTCTAATAGAACTATTACTACTAAGTCTTAGATCTCCGAGGTCTTTAGTATCCTAGAAGAAATCGCTAGGTTCTAGTACGGACGACTCGTAAAGAGCTTAAGAAGCGGATATAGGTATATTAAGTAGTAAATAATACCTTAGAATCGCTATACCGTTAAATTATAAAGAATATAAGAATTTACGAAGTGGAACACGCGACGCGTCGAGCGCCTAGCACGCTATACCATTCTCAGCCAGTTTATACTGTCAAGCGTACTATACCCAGTGCGGATACTGCCTCCCCGATTCGGGTAGGTACCTGCAAAATAGCATGGAGGTACCTGCAAAATAGCTTTTGCCGTGGCAAAGGTTTGCCACTGACGATGCAGCCCTGTCGACCCAATCATCACTCACAGATCCTGCCGGGAGCTCCACTTTCTGGTCTGGGCGACGACGATCTTTGGCCATTGTGGCCATGTTACTTTTAGATGCTGCTGCCGCAGGTCGAGTCCCAGCAGCTCGCGCTCTAGAATCCAGAATCCAGATGCTGACCATGTTGAGACGATGCTTGCGCACATTGTATGATTGCGTCTGAAAAATAATAATAACACTCACCCTGGCGCAACATACTGTATCTCTAACAGGCAACGTGGATGATTCTCCCTTGGAGTGTGCAATCATTCGCTGTCAGTAACATGCCGCCGTGGGCGCATCCGCATCGCTCGGCTCTGTCTCAGCACCTGACACCATCCGGCATGGCTCTCGCAGCACTGCGCAGCAAGTGTTGCCTGCAGCTGGAAGCGCCCGCGAATGGGCAGTGCTGCACTATTCCGTGAGCAGCATAGCATCAATTTCAAGGTACCGCACAGTAGTGATGGAGCCCACCATCCAGTGTATCGTGTATACAGCGTGTAATACACCATGTACACAGCCCTCGAGGTCGGATGCCTAGTATACACTCATAGAGGAGTCATGCAATTCGCGGATAACAGCCGAGATACAGGCTCAGCGCCGTCGGCGGTCGGGTTTCTTAAGATATCGAGGTATTAATGTGGGCCCTCTCCTGTGTACACCTAGTATACACCCGTATATTACATGGTGTATACAAGGGCGATTGCTAATCCACGGTGGATTCACATCCCTACCGCACAGGACACGGCAGGCCATGCGCGTGGCAGCCAGTGCCTGTCACCGCCCTTTCCCTCTGCTTGCGCATTGCACCCTGTTCCTATTACGCGTCGGTTGCGCTGTAGACTACCAGTAGTGAAGCAGCTCGGTAATGCGCCGTAGCTCGAGCCTCGAGGTATACCAGTCCAATTCGGCGCAAGGATGGCCGCGATGCAGACAGTCACTAGACACAGGAGACGCAGCAGGATGCCTCCTGGGCTGTCGAGGGTGATGCCGTGACGTTTCCGCGTAAGCCGGCGTGTCTCACAGGGTTCATTCTGCAGAAGCTCAAAGTAGGAGGTATTTGCCTTTGTGCTCTCATTGGAGACATGCGGCTTGAGAGCTTCTCGTCGCCTGCACCCGACCCGTTGTTTCCCGTCGCTTTGCGCCGAAGTCTGGTGATGGCCAAATCTATCAGCCAAACATCCCCCGAGATGCAAGAGACGATGTAGGACCTCATGTGTCGTGGCAATGACACAGGCAAGAGTCGGGATAGACACAAGCGACGACGATGCTCTCGGTTGCGCGGCAGCGATGCCTAAGCAAAGAACTTTGTATTGGGTGTTCGGAAAGACGAAGACATGGCCGAAGATGCGTGATCAGGAATTTCCGGAACATTGATGTGCTTTGCGTCGAGCTTGAAGTGTGGTGCACATGGCGAAGTGGGATGGACTTCAGCGTACCTGCCTCCAGTCGCGCCTTCACTCAAGGGCCCATGTTCATTGTCCACTGCGCCCATCGCAGGCCGCTCTGCACGCGAGGTCTGGAACACGATGTATAGATTTGGGTGATGAAGAACGCAGCAAAGGGAAGAGCGGCGTGGCGTGAATGCCCATGCAATTTGCGGAAAGCACTGCTGACAGGCTTAGAGCACGACTCCAACTCCCAGCGCCGCCTCTAGCCATAACCATGACAACAGCGAGACGCCTCCTCCGATTCAGCGCCGTCAAGTCGATCGATTTGCCACGCTCAAGTCCCGCGAGGAATGATTCACATCTGCAGCAGAACATGGCGAGGCTCAAAGTTATACCCGTGGCTTCGCAGATAAAGAGCGTGTCTTGACCTTCATAAACATTCTGGCTTACACAGCATGTCAAGCATTCAACGCCACAACATTTCTTGCTGAATGTCCTTCCTTGCGCAAGCCAGCTATCGAGCAAGCTGCAGGGTAGGAGTAAGAAGGCGGTGCAGGTCGATCGTATAATGGAGCTGTGATATGTAGGTCTGAAGCACTGCCATGAAGGACAATTGGCTGTAACATTCCTTTGGAGAATGGCTTCTACCAGATGTGAACCGCAAATACTCAAAGAAGTCATGATTGCACAGGAAAGTATCAGGAGAAGGGTCGATCAAACATGCTTCGATGACAACTCACAATCACTGTCGAATGTCCAGCTTGGCATTTCGATCACGAGCTGACGCCCGTTGATTGCCAACCTCAGAACGACTTATGAGCGGCATTGTTCGATGCGATTTTGTGCAGCAAGAACTCTCATGGTCTTGTGTCTTCCTCTCCAATGCTCCAATGCTTCTGAGTCAATGGACTCAGCCGAAAGCGAATAATGACAACTACAGAATGATTGAACGTGTCTTCAACCTCAAATCGACTCGTCCCTTACTCCTCAAAGCTCCACTACGCTGTCCGTCGGCGGAAATGGTTATCTATGCTTCAATGCACTTCACGTATAGAGCCCTGTTATGATCAACTCTGCTCAACCCAGTGCCAAGCCACCTGGATTTGAGCTATCTATACGAGCTGCATTTGCCAACGGCTCATCCCGAAGCTCAAATTGCCTCGATGGTGAGGGTAAGCGATTCCTCGACATCCACATTGTGGAATTTGCTCGCTGACGGTGTTCGTAGTGTCCGAGGTTCGTCAGATCATCAACACTAGTCTCCACGCATTTCCTGACCTTGTCGTAGTGGTTATGGAGCTGCGTTTAGGCTTCACCTAAGCAGATTCCGCAGTGGCTTTGCCGTAAGATTGTGAGCATCTTTAATCATTCGACTTTGTTCTAACCTGATTTAGTCGTGGGTTCGAATGTGAGTATTCTTGGCTCTTCAAAATTCAATGTCCAGTGCCTGATCTGTTCAAAGCCCACCCTCATCAACATTGTCCCAACCAGACGTTTCTTTTTTTATCTTTTCGCAAAATTCTCCCATTTCTTTTCGTGCTTTCAGTCAAACACTTCCCTTTTGAACGATCGTTCTCTTCATCGCTTCCTCCTCGTTGATATGTGAAAAGACCCACTTCTGTTTTGGCAGTTCTTCCGTACATTTCGGAGCCCATTTTTACAACACCACTAACAAATGGTGCCTTTTGGAGCAGATCACAGCAGCCTCGTTATGGTCTTCCAATGCTTAGCATAAGGACGTTGCTCTTGCCTGGTCCTCACAATACCACCTTTCCAGCCAGGATCCACAATGTGCAGGCGCCATACTCCTCAGAATATCTGCGGCAGCCATACCATGACAAGAGCATTTCGAAATTTCGCTGGCCAATATGCGGACTCAAGGGTGCTGATCGTTTCACTGCTGCGCGGCCGACCTCTCAAGTCTGTGTTGAAGGACCTGCCAACGCTTGGGATCATAACAGCTCCAAGGAATCTCGGCGGACATCATCTACAGCTTGTAAAAGATACCCAGTAAATCTTGATGTCTCAAAATTTGATGAAGATCAATACTCTCGACTCCGCTGGTATACAGCGTCCCTCACAAAATCTGCTACTGCTTCTGGTCGGCACACTTTGGCAGCACGAAACATGGACATTTCACGAGCTGTCTTGTGGTCAAGATTTCCAGCAGTCTCTTGAACCGGATCTAAAGTTGACAGTACGATTGAGGGCTTCATGCTGCTCCTCAGCGTAGAGGCGTCAACAGGCCATACTGTGGTCGAGTACTATAGCTGATTTAAATGGGCTGATACGAAGCAGGTTGTCATCAATACCCAGAGGCGGACGCACGATATCATTGTTTAGGCTGGTCACATACGAGGTCTCGGCTCGCAGCAGGATGAAGCTTTACGGGCCTCTTCACCATCCAGCATGGGGGTACAAGTGCACATAAGACTGGATACTGTGGATCTATAAGGCTGAGAAGTTGTCTGTCTTGTGAAGCGCCAGGCGCAGCCGTTGCCTGTCTGGCGCTTCGAGTTTGCAGGATCTTCCTGGTCATGACTTTGAACCAGAAAGACGACAAGTCAGCATCAGACCAGCATAACGCACGACATCACACCCAGAAGTAATCGCAAACCTGATGCTAGCAGGCACCGATCCGTTAGGAGAGAAAACTTCTCCCCGCCGATTCCGTTCAGACACTTGGAACCGATACCTACGGACCTTATCAACTCGAAGCGATTTGATCTGTTAGGTCGCACAGTACGTTTATTCATCACCGATGCCTCCAAAGGCGTAGGTAAAACACCACTGATTCCTGTCCAAAAACGAGATATTTTGTCGCAAGCGTTAATACACAGGAATGGAATACTGTGTTTGGTGTGATCGATCGAAAACACCACAGGTCTTATAACCAAATACTACTGATTTCCATCCCTCATAGCTGATCGAGGAGCATACACGAAATGGCGTTGCAATAGCTTATTCTTGAACGGCAAAGGGAGAACGTTCAATATTTCTTGTGAGTAGGGATACGTCTATCATCGATATATCCACCAGCTCTTTTTTCTTCATTCGTAATCGCCTCTGACATTGTGATCGCATTCACCCCTAGTACACATTCTTTACGACGTAAATTTGAATGGTATGATCGATTTCAACGCTTTCTCGGCACTACGCAGCGTCATCGCCTCTCTGACAGTGAAAACATTTTCTCGAGCGGGTACTTATTTTCGATGTTCTTTCTTCCATTCTCGTCCTCGCAAACACACCACTCACTAAGATTCAAATATGAGCCCCACTAGTCGACATCACCATGACCATCTCTCAAGAGATGCAGACACACAAGTCCGCTGTTCAGAATGCGGGCATATTAAAAGAGGACACAGTCCAGCTTGTCCACGACGACGTGTGCTCAAGTAGTAGTCAGAAGATAGAATTTCCAAAGTGCATGAGCTAGCTCATGCATGGAGTAATATACTGCTAGCTAGCTTCTAGCCGCTTCTACTACTGATTCAAGAGTTTGTTGCTTAAAAGTATCTATGCCCACCGCCCTGACTTCCATACTGCTGTCCGAAGCCAGGCATACTCTCCTGATCCATGCCTTCCAAATTCATAAAGTCATCGACGAGCCCGTCATTGCCGTCATCAGGCTGCGAGACATGAATTGTGTCTTGATCGTCGGCAGTATCGAACTTCGGATCAATATCGATGGGATCGCTCATTTCGTTATTCGATGATGGAGGATCAGTGCCATCTACGATCTCAATCCCTTGAGGCACAGCCTGACCAAGGGCTTCCACTCGTGTTTCGCGGCGATTGTTTTCGCGTGGAATACGCGGGAGTTGAGGACTTCGATTACTGTTGAGACAGTCTCCCCGACTATTCATCCAGAGCGAAGCTTCTTGGATTTCTCCTTTGCGTTTCTGCTCCGCCCAGACTTCCGGGTAGAGTTGGGCGAGGATTAAAGTCGCTTCGTACCAACGGCCTTTGACATTGTTCAAGTCCACTCGCTGCTGTGCTGAGGCGAGTCTCCAGAAGCTTGCGACACGTTTCACTTCGACTGTGCACTTATTACGGTCCATCAGGTCTTCGGTAAGACGCGGCGGTAGATGTGGATTCCGATTCGGCGCTGCTGGCGTCTCCACGGACACGTTCGTGTGCGGCACTGTCGTAAGCTGATAGACGTCCCCGACGAAGTATGCAGCCTGTTCCAGAACTTGCTGTGGATTTACGGGCGAGGCACGCTTCCGTTCGATGATAGAATGCACCACCATCACATCTGTGCCAGTTCCAATGTGCAGCCGTATCGGATCCCCGACCCATATCTTCTCTGCGCCCAGAAAGATGCCGTTGTAGTGCACTTCTTGGACACTAGGTTCTGGTTGTAACACTTTCTCCTTTCCGAAGAGTGTATAGGTAGAGTCGATCATCTTGGCTGCCATGATTGAGCCATCGACTTCCAGATCACCGGTGCCGTAACGACCTGATGCCATTCCTTGCCAATCCGCTGTCTCGTATCTAGGTGGATTAGGCTGATCATTCAGAGCCTTGTTGGTGAATGCCGGCACACTCCACGCCAGCCAAGGGCGCATCTCTTCGTTGCCTTGCTTGACGTGTACGCCTGGATTTCCGGATGGGTAGGATAATGGTTGAATGCGGTAAAAGGTGGTGTTCGTGTTGTTGGAGCCATCAAGCCAGCGTCTCAGGACAACACCAATGCCCCAAGCATATCCACGCTTGAACCAAACTAGCTCGCCAGGCCTGTACATGAACATCTTGAATCTGGCATCCATGGCCTGGTCCGGTGACCTCTGCGGCGGCAATGGTGTTGGAGATAATTGTCTCTGTGCGCTGACGGGTCTCGGCACCTGGACTTGCGGGCTTCTGGCAGATTGCTGGCTCGTCTGACGTGCCATTTGTGTTGCTGCGGTCACGTTCAATGCATCTTTTGAGTCTTGCTCTGCCTGAATAGCCTTCTCGGTCTTCACCTTGGCACCCGGTAAGACATTCTCCAGATCTTCCGGCGAGCATATCTTGCAGCTACAGTTGTCCGGATCGCCGCTCTCATCCGTACACAGCCAGAGCAGATGCGGAAAGAAGTCGTTGGGACTGCGGAAACGTTTCCTCCTGCCCGCTGGATGACCGTACAGATACGCATCCTGCCTGTCATTACCACCAGCGGCATGCGTCTTGCTCTTGACCTCCAGTTTGCCATCCACGACAGTCTTCTTGACGTGCTCGTAGAGGCGGTATTGCTCCGGGAAGGTGACCAGTATGTATCCATTATCTAGCAAGCATCAGCATCTGGCCATGCATATCTTTCCGAACGATGCACATACATACCCTGTCCAGACTTGTCCTTCCACTCCAGCTCTCTCGCTAGCATTCCGCCCAGCTTTCTGCGCCAGTCGAGATGCTTCCCTTCGTCGGCGCCGACTTCACGATAGAAGTCGCTAACTCCATCTCGGTCGGGTCGCTGGTTCAATTGGTCGTCTGTGGGCTGGTTGAGCTCTCTGCGTTTGCCTTTGGACACCACCTCAAGCCTGCCGTCACTGCGTCGGACGTAGATGGGATAGAATCGCGCCATGGCGATTGTTGACAGTGATGACTTCAGCTCTCACGCATCTTTGCCGACACCACAGCGCGCGCAATCACTGTCGCCGTCGCCGCCTCAGCCTCAACCCCGCGCCGCGCCGCTGTCGTCTCTGGTTTGCTTCGTCGTTGTTTCGTGCACACACGTTGACGAGGCAAAGAAAATAAGCCTTCGGCAGGATGCCGCGCCAACCAGATGGCGTGCAGATCCTTGTCGCGCCTGCATGTTGAACGCGCTCTCGTGTCGGCGTCGCGTCTCCGGCTAATTTACATCAAAGCTGTACATGGCATCGACGACGACTACATCTGGCACGGACCGACATGATTTCATTGCACACACGCCTCACGGTCACTGGTAGATTGGCCGATTTTGGAAGCGTAGGCTTGTCGCCCAGCAACACTCAACCCATCTCTAGCAGACGGCATTTGAAGCGCTGCACCTGACGTTTGCACACTCTTGTTCACAAATCCCTTTCTTGCAAGCAATCCAATCCAATGCACATCGTCGACACTCCGCCACCCAAGCGCAGAAAGCTGGTACCCGCCATTCCCAACCCATCACCAAGCAAGCTGTCTGACTTGCTCTCTGTCTTTGGTGCGCGCAAGTCGCGAACCTCCGTCAGCAACATGGACCGCGACGCTGGAGGTCACATCCTCCGTGGCAAGGCGCCCGTGTCATACGTCGAGTCCCCTCCTCCATCGACAGAAACCTCACCAATCAACTCACCAGCCCGTGGCGTTCTTGATTCATTTGATGTTGGTGAGAGCGAGAGCGAGAGCGCCAGCGGCAGCGACAGCGAGGATGAGCTCACGTTGGACGATACCATTCATGTGAGTCAATTCCGCTGCGTGTCCGATGCCGTGGCCTCAATCTCGAAGACAGCGCTCTAGTCTCAGGCCATGGCTTCGGAGCGACATTTCACAGATTCGCTAACCCTTGTGTTCAGGCAATACCTCGAAGGACCTCGCAGCAACAACCGCAGCCGGTACCGGAACTGCCAGCCAGATCTCGTCGCTCGGGCGTAACGTACACCAGAGCTGTGCCACAGCCAAAGAACGTCCAGAAGCCCACGAAGAAGCGTAAGACCAACAAGCGCATCCTCACCTCAGACACCGCCAAGTCTCGCCTCAATGCCAGATCCGGCACTCGAACAGCACGTGGCCAGGTTCGCCAGGACATTGCCCTCCACACCAAGCCGAAGAGAGATGCCTTCCTCATCGCCAATAGTGAATACTTCCTCCCATTGCTGCCGAAATCCAATTATCTCGCCAAGACCGAGGCTGCTGCCTCAAAGGCGAACCACCAACTGCCTGAAATGACGCAGTACTATGATCTGCAAGAACAGCCGAACGGTGTGAAGGCGAACATGAAACCATACCAACTGCAAGGACTATCGTTCCTCGTCCATATGCACGATAATGGCATGTCATCAATCTTGGGAGATGAGATGGGTCTGGGCAAAACACTTCAAACACTCTCGCTCTTCCAATACCTCGAGGAGAACAAGCCGACCACGGGAGAGTTGCGACCATACCTCGTCGTGTGTCCTCTGAGCGTCCTTTCATCATGGATCAGTGAAACCAAGAAGTGGGTACCAAACCTGAACGTTGTTCGCTTTCATGGCCCCAAAACCGAGCGTGAGCGCTTCAAGGTCGAATGCACCGCAAAGAAGGCTCGCTATGAGAAAGATCGCACACAGCATCGGGATGACCGCATGGACATCTTCGTGACAACCTACGAGACATTCTTGCACGAGCAAGCCTGGTTCAAGCGGAACTTCGTTTGGCGCTATTGTGTCCTCGATGAAGGTCATAAGATCAAGAACAACGAGTCGGACATCTCTTCGGCACTGCAAGGACTGAGTGCAGAGTACCGCCTCCTGCTCACCGGCACGCCCTTGCAAAACAATCTGAAGGAGATGTGGGCACTGCTACATTGGCTCTTCCCAGAAGTATTTACAGACGACACCAGCGATGCTTTCCGTAAAGCTTTCGACCTGAGTCGAGGTCAGGTCTCGACATCGTTCATGGACGATGCTCGCCAACTGCTGGAGCTCATCATGCTCCGTCGCATGAAGACCAGTCCTGGTGTCGATCTTGGCTTGCCCGAGAAAGAAGAGGTCCTTCTCTACGTGCCCTTGACTCCGACACAGCGATTTTGGTACAGATGGCTGCTGAACGGCGCCGGCGACTCCACTTTGGACCAGATCTTCTCCGGTTCTAAGGAGAAGGACGCTCAGGCTTTGACACAACGTGACCAAGATCTCTCGATCCTGGAAAAGGCTGCCAAAGCACTTGACACTGCCGAGGAGGCTGATACTACAGATCTTTGGGCCGAGTCAAGAGCAATCATGCAGGAGGCCATCGACAAGGCCAATGACGAGAAGAAGAGTGGTGGCTGGAGGAAGCTTATGAACCTGTTGATGCAGCTTCGCAAAGTCTGCAATCATCCCTATCTCCTGTCGCCGGCGGCGCCGCGAGAGTATAATATTGGCAACCATGTTGTCGTGGCTTCAAGCAAGTTTATCGTCCTGGACAAGCTTCTCCGAGAATTGGTGGTCAAGCAAGGCAAGAAGGTCCTCATCTTCTCCGGCTTCACATCCACCCTCAACCTCTGCGAAGAGCTGTTGATGCTTCAGAACGCAAGTGGTGCGCCTATTCGCCACGCTCGGCTGGACGGTGGCACTGCACGTGCTCAGCGCAACCTCAGCATTCGCCTCTTCAATGATATGCAGAGCAACTTCAATGTCATGCTGCTCTCCACTCGTGCAGGAGGCCTAGGCATTAACTTGACCTCTGCCACCGATGTGGTATTTCTTGATGAGGACTTCAACCCGCAGGTCACCCTGCAGGCAGAAGCACGCGCACATCGCATCGGCCAGACAAGAAAGGTCACCGTCTACAAGCTGTGCACATCAGGAACGGTCGAAGAACAGATGATGGGTCGCATTCGCAAGAAGCTCTATTTGTCAGCCAAGATCACTGAGAGCATGAGGAACATCCACACCGCAGACGCCCCCAATAAGAAGCGCAAGCGCACTTCGAGCGCCGATACTGGAGGTGATGATGCTCCCCATCTTGACACGGCTTCACTCCAATCGTTGATCAGACGTGGTGCCCGCACGCTGGCTCGAGAGGAGCTTAAGGTTGATGAGCTGCTCAGCTGGGACTGGGACACAATCATCGAGAAATGCAAGGACAAGCCGGATGATGAGCTGGTTGCCGAGCAGACTGGAGGCGCGAAGATTGATGAGCAAGAATGGCTCAAGCAGGAGGAGCGTGTTCAGACCGCCGTGTTCGAAGGTAGCAAGCATCGCAAGGAGATTCAGAAGAAGGCCGAAGAGATTATGGAGCTCAATCGCGCCGACCGACGACAAGGCAAGAACACCACAGTGGAGATTGACGGCTACATGATCAACAAGGAGTCCCTCAATTGCGCTGATTGGGAGGCGGTGCCAACCCTGGCCGGGAAAGATCCACGACTTGCCGAGTACAAGAAAGCGAAGCGCGCTGCCATTGAAAACCAAGAGACCTGCCAGATATGCTGGGATGCTGGCGAGCTGACCCTATGTTCAGGCTGTCCGCGTTCTTACCACGTTGGATGCCTTTCGCATGACTTTCAAGTCAAGGCGAAGTCTCCTCTGCAATTCCACTGCCCACAACACGAATGTCGCGACTGTGGAGCCAAGACGACTGATGCTGGGGGTATGATATATCGATGCAGATGGTGTGAAAATGGCTTTTGCGAAGACTGTCTCGACTGGGACAATACTACGCTTATCGACAACACCTTGCCAGAGTTCGAGATGATCGGGTTTGGCCGAGTTGCGCAAGCCTACTTCATCGAGTGCGCACACTGCAACGAGCGATTCAGCCAGAATGCCGAGGAGCGACGCATGATTGATGCTGAACGCACCAGAGTGGCCAAGCTGTACGAGCAGTTCCTAGACGACACTGTGGAAGACCAGGGAGCCGGTGCTGAGCGCACACCAGATACGGTGTCGGAGATCGCCACGCCTGCTGAGAATGACTTCCCGTTTTCAGCAAGCCACAAGACAGCCATGAAGCAGCCTTTAGGAAAGACCCTGCTTGACCTGACATCTGACTTGACCGAGTTCACTTCTGAGGCCGAGCAACAGCAGCCTTTGGGAAAGACCCTGCTTAACCTGACATCTGACTTGACCGAGTTCACTTCTGAGGCCGAGCAACCAACACCGAAGCGAGCATCTCCTCGTCAGAAGAAGCAGACTCCGAAGAAGCGATCAATCATCATTGACCTTACTTCTGATCTTACTGACCTCTCCGATGCTGGGGCTTCACGCTCCTCGCCTCGGCGCACCAAGAAGACTCGCCGATGAGGGACGCTTTACGACTCCACAGGAGGCCCTCAAAAGCGCAGGTGCTAGACCGAAAGTCCGCGCATTACTGCTCCATACAAACGCTGGGAGCGCAAGCGCAATTATGGCACTCAGAAGTCTAGCAAATCAATGTAGCCTGCAAATGAGATCATGAAAGATGCAATGACTTATCATCATCCGTGAAGACCGTAGGCATCCATAGTAGTGACTCACCCAACACAGAGTGCGTACGTGCACCGCAGGCAACAATGCCGCAACTTCGGCCTACCTGCGCCATTGAAAAAACCTCTGTACTTCGACCTCCTGGGTTTTGAGAATCACGGTTTGAGTACAATACCGACATACAATGCATTGAGAACCTGCGGTTAATCTTCGCGTCGATGCCATCCATCCCAAGGTCGGGAAGTCCTGAATATACAGCGGAAGATATACAACCGTAGCATGCATGAATATTGATCCTATACATGGGCCAAGATAGAAATCCCTCGGTGAATGACAAGCTCGGCGCGTCCCTGAATCACATGTCCGTAGTCCCTGGAGTGAATGAGTGAGGGAACATCCTCACCTGCATCCCTGAATCACATGTCCACAGTCCCTGGAATGAATGAATGAAGGAGCATCCTCACCGGTTGCACATGAAAGCCTGTGATCCTTAGTTCTTTTGTGTCACATGAAGACAATAACATTGTCCTCGAGGACTCGAGAGAGCTTTCTTTCAATCGATATAAAAGAAGATAAAGAAGAAGTCAGCACTCGAAGATCTTCTCTCCATACTATCACCATTACAATCAATCAGAATGAAGTTCCACCGATCATACGCTGTTCTCGAGGAACAGAATCGTGAGCTACGAACCGAACGAGACGCTTTACTGACACAGCTAGATGCTGCGCAGAAAGAAATTGATACTCTGCAAAAGCAACTTGGCGGAAAGAAAAGACCGACGAGTACGAAGCCGCAGTTTCATACTGTCGCCGCCAAGCCTCACAAGGCTGTGCCAACACCCCTACGTCCACCCCAGCCATGGAACGACACACCACATTTCCCATCACCATCTCTAACCGACTACACGCAGCTCGTGTACGACGATGGGAGGCTCATCGATACCGAGTTGCGTAATGCAAGTTTCATGAAGCATACCATATCTTCCGCTAGAAAGACTGTAGCTCCATCGACCGCTATCGATGCCGGTATAATGTATACCACAAAGCTCCGACAAGACCAACCCAACCTCTCGGGAACCTCAGTGCCAGAAGCAAAACCGACTCTGCCTTCTCCAACTCCCTCTCCAACCCCTGAGCAAGAAGATCCCACCCGCCTCGACAACAACCCTCCCGACAACGACTTCTTCACGACCCCATCATCCTCAGGCTCCTCAATCCTCCAACTCCCCTTCACCTCCCAAATGAACCTCCTAGAAAAAGCCTACGACCTCGCCCGCCAAGCAACATTCAGCCACATAAAACATCACTGGCCACGCGACCAACTCCGATACTTCCCCGAACACTGGAAACAAATCCGTTTCGGACTCCAAGAACTCGAAGACTCGAACTTTGGCCTGAGAACCTGCGACCCATCCAAATCCGCCATCGTCTCTGCAATGTACAGAATAATACCTTTGCGGAATCACGTCTGTCATCCGGGTTATGTGCGAGATTTGAAGAGTTTGGATGAGCTTTTGGGGGCTGTGGAGGAGCTTTTAGGTCTCCTTGGAGACGGGGAGAAATGGGCGGCCGAGGAAGTTCAGAAATTGAGGGGTCGATTGCAGGAAGAGGCGAAAGAGATTTTGGCGGAGATTGAAGGGAGGGAGGGGCTTTCTCGGCTTCCTGAGGCGGAAGCTTGGCCAATGCATATTCAGCAGATGTTTGAGAGGGTTTTGTTTGAGCCTCAGCGTTGGCAGGAGTTTCCTGAGGGGATCGTTAGGGCTGCGAGGGAGTGGGAGATGAGGAAATTTAGGGTTGGGGAGGATGACGAGGACTTCGAGGCACGGTTGAAGGAAGCGTGGTCGAGGCAGGAGGAGCGTTTGAGGGAGGAAGCGCGTCGGAGGGAGGAAGCGTGGTCGAGGGAGGCTGTTGGTTCGGACGATGATTCTCAGACGTCCCTAGAGTCTGGCAGCGAGAGCCCGACTACGTCGTGGCCATCAGATACCACGAGTGCTGCGGAGATGGAGGATGACACGCTCGCCGATCCTAATGCTGACGATGATTGGGACAAGAAAAGAGAAGTGCCATCAATGTGGCGATAGCCAGAATCCAACCACCGATATTGGTGAGATTCGCAAATGCAACAAGGCCAGGATTTCGCTGAATTTTTGCTCTTCATGTGACAGACCAGATCGTTTCCATTCCTCACAGCATTTCGTACTTCACTCACGCGGTGGGACGGCCCGGTCTCGTGATGCTAGGCAGACAGCTCGTGATCGTTGCCGCTCCAACTAGGTAGTTCTTTAGCGCCACGTCACAAAATGTTTGCTATGCCATCCGAAGCAACATTTAATTCTTTCATCCAGATCGTGCGCTTTGTCATAGCATCACACAACCACATCATCACCGTATGTTCCTGTATCCTGTATACGCACCGCCGCCACCATGATTATCAAATTGCCCGAAGATCTAGACGATTACAGCTTCGAGTTCCACTCGGTTCAGCAGGCTCGAGGGCACGTTTCTATAGCGCCAGAACCAGAACGTGAGGATGGAGTTAGCGAGGCCGAGGAGCGTCACGACGAAGCATATGTTTATCGCTTGATGCGCGCCATACAATCAAAAAGTCGCACAGGACCGCCAGATCACCGAGCAGATGAAGATGAGTGGGCTCGATTCCAGGCGTGTGATCATAAACGAGTCGAAAGCTGGATCGAGGAGAATGGAAGCAGGGAATTCGAGCGCCGGGCGTGGCTGATTCTTGTAAGTAGTGCGAAGCCGCAGCTGGTGACTAGCTAACGTAAAATAGGGCCTCATCCGAAATGTCCACACCCAAGGAGCGCCAGCGAAGATGATGAAGCAGTATCTTGATGACATTATGCATAGCATGTATCTGATTGTCGGCTTCGATGAACGGATTGACCGAATTGTGAATGGAATCAGCGTGAGTATGGACAGTCGTGTGGGAAAGGAGCTTCTGCTGATGTCGTCTAGGCTCACCCGAGTATTGCTTGGGACTTTCTCAGCCATCACGAAGATGCCAAAGTTTCTGAAGCGACTCGGCACATTGCTTTGATGCTTCCATACTTGGGGACCGAAGGTCAACGAAAGATGGACAGAGTTCCGTACATGCGGTATCCTGTCCTTTGACGATGATTCGCCTTTACAGAAGTCCGAAGCAACCAAAGCAGATCTGTCGGGCCCGGAAGCGGTAGAAACGGCCGGAAAAGTGTCAGGCGACGTGAAGACCGAGAATGACGACCGAACAGACCTTGAAAGCACACCCAGCGAGGCTCGTCCTCCCTTCAAACCCGCAGCCTTGCGCCAGACATCCAAAGTAAATCATTTGAGTTCAGCAGGCAGTATGGACATGGCTCGTCTGGCTTCGCAGAAAAGACAGGCTCAAGCTGCTGCGACTTCGAGGAAGGCCAAAGCAAAGTTCTCGGAGCCACAAAGCAGAGGGTTCTCGACCAGTGCCCCTATCAAGAGAAAGCGGGTGAAGGGCGCCGTGCCTTCTGATGCAGAGAAAGGCGATGCCCTACGTCAAAGTGGTACTCTACAGCAAAGCATCAAAAAGACAAGTGCTCCGCGAAAGGCTAGCGAGAAGGATCCAGCGCTCGCAGCAACTCTAGAGCAAATGATCAAGGACAATATCGGAAATTTTCCGGGACACAAGACAAGTCATCGGCGCGAAAAGACCGGCTTCTTTGGTGCAGGCGGCTGAGCTTCTGCTGAATTACATTTAGATGGATCGACGATGCTTCGAGTGGATAGCACAGTGCGTGTTGGAAGAGCCAAAGACGCTCGGAAAGATTTTGAGTCTGTCATTCTGTTGTCTTCAAGTCAGCGCATGTGCTTGCCATCGCAGTCAAAGTATGGCAAGAGCAGAAGGGAGGTAGTCAGTAAGACTAATCGTAAGTCCGTCAACGCCGCGTACGGCTATGGATCTAGAGCTAAAAGATGTCTCATCATCGGGAAGAAGGAAGGAAAAGACAGCGACATACCATAACCCTGCGCCGTAACAGCATGATCGTGAAGCTGCGACTTCACATCGCGTTGAGAAGGGGTATCACATTGCTCTCTCAAACCTCCCAAAACGCCTCTGCTTCGAAGTCAGTCAGCCAACATCCATGCCATAAAGAATCAGAGGGGGAAAAAGTTCCGCCAAACTCACCATCCCTACAATTCACACATAATCCCTCATTCCCGGGTCCCCTCCCTCATTAATCTCCTGCTGCAACACAATCGAATAAACACTAGCCTTCAGCAGCGTAAAAACAGTCGCAGTCTTCCTCTCAAGCCCTCTAAGCGAATCCAGAATTTCAGTCGAAGGCTTAGCGGCGAGTTCATTAAGCACGTTGGCCAACTAATCCACCACATAGTCAGTCACCGATACTCATTCCTCAAAAATTTCTACTCACATCCTCCAGATTCCCAACCAACTTCGCGTACTCGTCTAGGACTTCTTGCTCGAGAGGGGAAAGAGAGTCTTCGGGATTACGGGAGGTGGAAGAAGTGCTGGCGTTGAAGTCGTCCATGCTCATGGTTATGGCGAAGCGACCAGCGCTTCAACGAGGGAGCATGGACGGGGCCTTGTTGGAGCCGTGAAGACTTGGTGGTGTTGTTGGTGTTGTGATGGCAAATTTGCAGACGCGAAAAAGAGAGTAGGGAAGTCGCGTTAAAGGCTTGGCGGGTCACAAACCACGAGTGGCTGACTAAGCCTGACTTTGATCCACGAGTGACCACGACTCGCATTGTTATCGTGGCAGACTGAGATAGGACGGTCAGTGCACTAGCGGGAATGGAAGTGGTAGCAAGATCAAGATGCTTTCAATGAATGCTTTCAGATCGTCTCGTTCGTGCGCTCAATGCTGTAGCACAGCTTAGGTCTTTGCAAGTCCCGCCTGCCCCGATGTAAAAACACACGTTGCCCCGAACGCCTTGCCGCCTTTGTGCAGTATTTACAAATGCCCTCGAAGGCGACCTCGTGCGCAGTGCATCATGTCTTGCCGCTGCGACCCTCTTTTGGCCCTTGGGTTTGACTCAAGTCTCTGGTCGACAATGATGTCTTCACCATCATGCAGCATTTCGCCGCAGCGCCAACGCTACCGATGAGCATGACCATTACTTTGTTGAGGCGCGTTATCCTCGACAGCATGATTCTGCTCATCTCCGTCATGATGCAGTGTCACACTGTTGAATTCCTCAAACGGATCCGCAATCTCTCCACCTGGTGTATCAAGACCACTATCCAGAGGTACACCCTTCATCTTGCTGGCCGGCGTGCCAAATCCTTTGTTCACGCCGGTATTTGCGCCATTTCCAATATCGATCGATTGCGACTCTTTCACGTTGCGGAAATTGATAGTATCAACGCCGCGCCCTTGGTTGGGAATAATGGGAGGCTTCGAATGGCGTAGGAGTGCCCAAGAAGTGCTTCGGAAGAATGGATGTCCTTTGACATCTGACGCGCCTGCACGCGAACCGAGACGGCGGAGTTCGTCTTTGATAAGCAGTTTTCGAATAAGCGATTTACAAAGACTGGGAGATAAGTCAGTAAAGGACGTTGTGGTGCACAAGATGGATCGCTATGCTTACTTGGAAATATTGGGAGCACCACTTCCTTCAGGAAATGGAACTTCGTCTCGTAGGATATTGGCGAACGTCGCATTCC
Organism: Pseudocercospora fijiensis CIRAD86; assembly: GCF_000340215.1. Classification (NCBI taxonomy): domain Eukaryota; kingdom Fungi; phylum Ascomycota; class Dothideomycetes; order Mycosphaerellales; family Mycosphaerellaceae; genus Pseudocercospora; species Pseudocercospora fijiensis. Next base: position 1,020,461 of record NW_006921540.1, on the reverse strand, counting down.
TGTTTTTACCCTTGAAAGGTGTAGTGCCGAAGAGCATTTCGTAGATCAGGATACCGAGTGTCCACCAGTCAACCGCACTCGTGTGCCCGCAGCCTTTGATCACTTCCGGTGCAATGTACTCTTCGGTGCCGACAAACGAGTTGGTGCGAAAGTTAGCGATACAGCTCTTGGTGTCGATTGTAGGCATGTTGCTAGGGTTCGGATTGCTCGAGATACCGCCACTGGCATTTCGACCGCCGGCCAAGATCATACCCGGCACCCCACCTGGGTCTGACTGCTTTGAAAGATCGAAATCGGACAACATGATATGGCCCGATTGGTGCAGTAAGATGTCTGAATTCAGCAATCAGCATCCATGTCAAGCACCTCGTTACCAGCAGAACCTACTCTCTGGTTTCAAGTCTCGGTAGATGAAGCCCATGAGGTGAAGATATTCTAGCGCTGCAGTGACCTCTGCCGCATAGAATCTCGCAGCGTCTTCGTCTACGCACTTGTTTGGGCGTGTTTGAAGGGCTCGGAAGAACTGGGCCATGTTAGCAAGATCATACACTTCGAAACAAGGGTGACCGAGCTCACTTCTCCGCCACTGCAGTATTCCATGCAGAGATACAGGTGATCCTCAGATTGGAAGGAATGATAAAGGGTAACGATGAAAGGATGATTGCTCGTGGCCAAGATTTCCTGTTCCGCCAGAGCTCGCTTGATCTTGTTGCGCTTGATCATCTCCTTCTTCGAAAGAACTGTGTAGAAGTAAGTCAGCATAGGTAGGGTCACTCTCCAGTCTGAATCACTCACCTTTCATAGCATATAATCTCGAGCTCTTCTTCTCTCTGACAAGATATACTTTGCCAACATCACCTTTACCAATCAATTTTATCTTGTCGAAGCTGCCCGGGCCAACCTCCACATTCCGGACCTTGATGCTGTTACTACTGTAGGTCCGTCTGAAGGCTATGCTGTTTCGCAGCTTGCCTGGTGTGATTGGTCCATTGATGCCAGGGACTGGAAGCAGATCTCCGTTCTGTGGGACTGTCTCCACCATCGAAAGCGCACTGGCGTTGTTGTGCTGTCCGAGACCATTGATCTTCGGTGTAGGTGGTGTCGTCTCGAATTCAGCAGTCTGAGGACGGCTGTCTGCATTCCCAGCCTTGCCTCCAAATAAGCCCTGTGCATTTGGTGCACTGGCAACTCTTCTCAGCTTTCTAGCCAGCTCCTCCTTCCCCGTCGTACCGTTCGCATCCTTGCCAGCGTTGCCGGGAGGCATCTTCTTTGACATTTCAGGGGTATCGGGAGGTGAAGGTGGAATGCTGCTATCATCGTGGTGGCGTAGCGCTGGGGGTCCTTGATGCTGGAAGTATGGATTGGCATGGGCAGTCGGGCTCATGCCATCATCAAGCGGATTACCTTCGCTTGCTACAGTGGTGCTACGAGACCTGCCGATGTGTGGAATAAATCTGCTATGTCTCAAACTGCTCTTATCCTTGTGCTGTGACGACGGCGTGCGAGCGTCGTCCTCAAGGCTATTGTCTCCATTAAGCGAGCCTTTCTCGCTGCTCATAACGCTATTATCGTGCGTTTTACTTGATATGCGAAAGAAGTTTTTGATTTTCTGGCCGGCGCTGTGGTTGCCATTGTGCTTGCTGCCCGCGCCGCTAAAGACTCGCTTGCCGCTCGCCGGGGCATCAGAAGTGGACGGCATTGTGCTATTCGTATATTGAAGCCCTGAGCGAGCTCAAGCCATTCTCCGCTGCCTCGAAGGGCCTGCAGGCGAGGCGAGGCGAGGCGAGGCGGTGGTCGTGGTGCAGTGCAGTCGAGTTTGGAAGCGACGTCGAATGCAGAGAGTGGGGAGTGCAGATAGAGTACGTCGGCTGCAAGTGATGTCGGCAATAGTATGTCGCTGGCTGCTCACAAGCAGTTGGGCGAGCGAGCGCGGAGGCAGTTTGCGGATTCTGGCGCGGCCAGTAATCTTCAGCAGCCGGCAATCTGTGCTGTGGCAACGTGTGATGCTGATGCTGCGAGACCAACAATTGCTGCTAGGAGTTCTGTAAGTAGTAGTGAGCGAACGCCCTGAGCCTGCCGGGGAGGGGGACGGGCACCGCGGGCACAGTGCTCTCGAGAGTCGACTCAGAACAGCACGCTCTGCCGATCTCCTTCCAAGTTTCAATCAACTGCAATTCCGCCGATCTGGAAGCCTCTGCCGGTGGGGAAGGCCGAAGGAAGAACGCAAGGCCGAATACTCAACAATCATAGAATATGTCACAACATCAACATCAACATGAGCCTCAAATAAGTAAGCCGCCTCATCCCTTCTCGCACACGGCCGCTTGCTTGCTTGCTTGCCAATCCACTGTGCTTTGCACTCGGAAACATCGGATCCCTACAGGCTAAAACACTTGGCTCCCATATGCTGCATCCGGCTTTGCCTCTGTTCAGGCCCCGATTTCCCGGGCCACATCTCCATGCTAGCATCTCCATGTCTGCGTTTCGTCGTCTCCTTCTCCTGAGCAACCGAAGTGCTTATTCTTATGCAGTCTGATTAAGCGAGTCGTTGACTTGCAGTAGAAACCATATGATTTCTGAACACCAACCCTAACTGCTAGCTACCTATTATAGATAGTGTTGTATAGGGGAGTACTTTGGAACAGTCAATAACTGGGTCAGGATAGCCCGGCCTGCCAGTGCCATCTCGTTTGCAGACTGCCAGCCAGCAAGCACCTGATAGGGATAGCTTGATGATGGCAATAGCGACATCATCATCGACAGCAGCAGCGCCTGTGGTAGATCTTCGTGTCGGCTCATACCACGCCGTTCATGCTGTGTCTCATCTGGATCTATTTCCGGAATTTGTATGAGAATTAATCAAGGAGTCAAGGACGCAATCATCACATCTGGAACATGCTTAAAGCCGATAAAGGCCGCGGCAATAATCTTGACCGATCGCGGAAGCAGCAAGATGAACCATAACTATGTGCTGGCAGTCCCTGCTGGAGGCATTGATACAAAAGCCTGAAAGATCGAGCTCAGTCTTTCGAGCCGAAGAATTAATGCACTCTCGAGATGTAAAACTTGGCTGCAGCCTGATGACACTGGATTGCATCTGATCCAGGTCTGAACAGGTCCGTTGAGCATTCCAAAATTTACGATTCTGCCCTCATTCACTGCTGAACAAACCACCTCAGATCGCTTGCTAGACATGGAAATGTGCAAGGTGATCGCAAAGCTAGTGGTGAATTTGGAGACGGTCCTTGTGAATACACCAAAGTGGTAGACGGTGGGTTATTGATATCTAGAGCGGGAATGTCTGAAGGTCAGCGTCAGGCCAGGACCATATGACATTGAGTAGTGGAGAAGTATTTTGAATGGCGCCTCGAGCAGTCATTATGAAGAGCAAACCATCCCGAGCCCGCTCATGCAATCATTCCATATCATATCATACCATCTCTATTTCCCTCTATCCCTATACTCCCCATCCACATTTGACCGCTACTCATCTAACAAAAACCGTATAAAAGCCGCCCCAACATCAAGCCCAGCATGAAAATTCCTCACCCTTCGCATTCCCTCCTCGAAAGTCTGATCATCAAAAATCCCCTTCTGATGCCGACTCTCCAACAACTCCGCCACAACCTCGGCATTAAACTCCGGATGACCCTGCACAGTGATCAAACGATTCTTCACATACATGCCTTGGACATCACACCGATCCGTGTGTCCCAAAGCCTCCACATGCGGAGGATAAGCATACACAACATCCCGATGCATTTGATGAATCGGCTTGCTTCCAATCAGCACATCCTCCCAACCCCAACATCTGCGTATAAGATATAAACTCACCATAATCCCCTTCTCCATCCCCAAAACCTCCTTCCCCTTCTCCGTCAACCTGACATCCACAACACTAACCTCCCAACCCCTCTCACTCCTATCAACTTTCACCCCCAAAGCCCTCCCAACAATCTGATGTCCAAAACAAACCCCAATCAACCTCACACGTTCCTGCTCCAGAACTCGCTTCACAAATTCCACAAGTTTCAAAATCCACGGGTCGTTTTCGAAAGAATTATGTCCTAAAATCCAAGAAAATAAAATAAAAAATCAGCAGCCATGACCAACTACATCCTCTTTTTTTGTTTTTCCATCCCTCTCTTTTCCTCAATTTTAAGAAGTGGTTGGTGGACCTACGACTTCCCGTCAAAAGCACCGCATCAACATCCTCCAACCGAGGATAAACCTCATGCTTCACAACATCGAATTTCGTAATCTCGAGTTCAGGAGGTTTTCGGCCATCATCCTCTTCGAAAAATTTCTTTGCCCCATTTTCAAGAAGTTCCCGAAACAAATTCCCATAACCACCATATTTCTCCTTCGTACGGCCGAGAGGTTCATCGCATTCGAGGATAGCGATTCGTAGGGGAGGAGGAGGAGGAGGAGACATAGTCGTATCGGTAGTAGGGAGATTGAGGGAAGAGATACTGTTGTTTCGAGAACTTCCAGCAGCCGCCAAGAAAAAAGCGCGAATTTGGGCGAAAATTGGCCGGATAATCATACAATCCATTTTCATCGGATCTTTTCGAAGCGAATAATAAAAAAGAGATATAGATTTTCTAAAGGGCGTTAATAGGTTGCTAGATGCCTTGTTTTTTTTTATCAAAAAAAAACAATTTTAGGGAGAGCTATGTATTAGTTTTATATTTAAGAAGAGATTGAAGACAGTAGTTGTCTCTATAGTAAGAGCCTTCCGAGCCCTACGACTGCTCTTTCATTATCCAAAGGGAGAAGGCTGAGACAGATTATGCCTGGATTAAGTTAAAAATCTACCACTCGGGCGGCGGACGCTATTACTCGGTTCTTGATGAAAGAGGGTGTAAGATAGGCCAACCTCGTGACGATGTTGGACTCTCAATGGCTTCGCGCTCGCCTCGTGCCTGCCTTTTCCACGGGCCGAGCACGTGAGCACCGATGCCAATGCCAATTGTTAGATTGGGAAACGGCTTCACACTGGAAGAAGAAGTTTCCTCTTGAACCTCATCATGATGTTCCACGACAAACACACGAAGGAATAGCAAAAGTTCTTTCACATTTCGCCTCTGACACCATCACTCACAATCATCTACCAAGTCCGACCGATCCCATCCATACCAACAACACAATCCCAAGAAGTGAAAAAGAGCCAGCTTTTCCAGCGCAGTCCGCAGTCCGCGCATCCACCGGCGGTGCCCTGCATCAAGCACACTCATACACCCATTCCCAGGCCCCATCAAGAACAAGAATAAAAAAACAATGACAGTCAAAACCGTCCGCCCGCAGGCTGGAATTCCGACAGCCCGCTCCAAAGCGAAAAAAAAGAATCCCCAATCGCCAGCATAAATATCATGCAAAATACATCTTCGTAACATCGTAGATCATCAACAATTCCGACATGTCTCTCGGTATCCAGCTTGGAATCCAACCATCAAGCTTTTCGAGCACCCAGTCGAACGAGAAAGGAAGGCATCGCGGTCGTAATTGATCGAGACGCTATCCCTGCCGCGAGTACGGCTTATTCATGGCCGCAATCTCACGGGAAATAGTGGCCCATTCGAGTTCGCGGCGTAGCGGCTTGCCGCGCTTCTGGCATTGAAACTCTTCCCATTTGAGGAGTTCATATCTGGTGGGGCTTGTCAGTGATTGGTGCTAATCAGATGCTTGGCTGGAGGACTCACGCAAAACGAAGATGTGGTTGAATAATAACATTCAAACGCCTCGCTCGGACAAAACAATAAGCTCGAGGTAGTGACAAGCCCAGCTCGTTCATGACCTCGGCGATACAGATCGTCGCGGATCTAGAGACCCCTACGCGACAATGCACCAACGTCTTGATGCCTCTTTTGCGACCGTTTTCTGGGTAAAAGTCAGTCAGCTTCACACCAAGTCTACTCGCGGCTGCGCTCATACTCACCAATAAACTCCAAACATCGACCAAAATCATCAGTGAGAGGATCGACTCCATTATCCTGGACTTTATCGATGAACATCAGATTCTCCTTCGGCCATTCCTCCATGACTTCGCTTGGCCACGTCATTGGTTCACCCACGCTCAAAATCTGACCAATGTCAAGCTCCTTCAGAAGACCAGGGTTGTTGGCGTGCCCAAGGTTGCCCAGATACATGTATGGCAAGATTCTGCTCGGCAGCGAGCCATCCATCTTTTCCAACCACTCGGGCGAAGCTGGACACAAAGAGCGGACATCGCCGGTGTGCTTTGGGGATGCCTGCAAGATGCGTGGCTGGATCGCTCGCAATAAGTGGACATCTGAGCTGTATGCAAAGAAGTTGCGTCCCTTTTCGCGATGCAATTCCAGCCAAGCATCGTGGACTGGAACACAATTGGCATACATGTAGTAGGCCAATCCGAGGAGTGAAGTCTCCGTGTAGCCGTCGGTGCAGTGGATGAGGATCTTCCTGCCCGAGTCACGCGTCTCGCTACTGCGCATGAAACTATCGCCATCGGCATCAAGGGGCGGTGTCAGCGACAGCTTGCTGTCTCGACGCTTTCTTGCCTCGTTGCCCGAGGAACAATTAGCTTGGTTGTGAATCCACTGGCACATTGCAAGCAGTCCATCAACTTCAGCCTGCGACCAGGTAGGTAGCATGATGGCCCCTGAGCCTGGGAATTCGATTTGAGTCAGCATTCCCTCTTTGCTCACGTCGGCTCGCTCTCGCCGATCCAGGGCGTCTTCAATGTACTTGAAAGACTTGTCCTCCGGAATGTGCGCGATATCGCTGCATTCGACAAGTATGTCGAAATTTTGCTGCTCGTCAGAAAGATCAAGGCCATCAGTGCCCCATCCCAGGTTTGGATCCGGTGTAGGCCCCATCCAGACATTAGGCGCGATCTCACTAGGAGCCGACATGGAGCACATTTCGAGGCGCTCCCAGTGGAAGAAGTCCATGACTTTGCCATTCATGCAGCCCTCCGAGTCTAGTTGAACAAGGTCTGGATAGTCGCATTCGACCGTCGTCCAGTCAGCTGCGTCAAAGTCAGTAAGGAATGAGTCCAATCAATTACATGTTCCAATTTCTACTCACATGACAGGATGAATGTATTGAACGATCGCGTGGTGTTGTTCGAGCCCTCCACCTTCTTCTGCCACACCCATTGAGCCCTCGAGATCCTCTTCGCCAGTCGGGCGACCTCTTCTCGCGGTGTCTTCTCATCGCCATACACAATGATATCGCTCACGGTGGCCATCTTGGCAGTCTGGATGTGAAAGTTCCTGACGCTGAAGCCCTCTTTGGGGTCTGCCTCTATGAACTCGGGCTCTTCGATCTGCTTAGTCTTGGCAGCCGGCAAGGGCTTCAACAACTCTTCAGGAGCGATTGCTCCCTTGATGCGACAAAGCGACAGATCACCGCCTGCTTTCACGACAGTGATGGCTCGAATGCATGCTGGAGTCCGTCGTAGCGACTTCTTTCGTGCTATGAAGAAAGCCAGTTGTAATGAGTTGTCGGCATGCAGGCCGTGAAGCCATGGAAAGACTTGCTTTGGCGCGGGTAAGGGTTGCGAAGCTAAATGGTCGAGAGCTTCAGACAGTTTCTCGGCTGATATAGAGTACACTGGAGGGTCATTGAAGACTTTCTCGAAGGCAATGGGTGGATGTGTCAAGGTAGTTGTCCCGATGGACTGTGTTGGCGAGGGCGGAGAGGCCGGCGGGGTATCAAGCTGACGAGCGGCTGGTCGAGGACCGGGTGAGCAGAAGGGTATATGTTTGTTGGGGACAGGCGCCGGTGTCCCTCGGGTTGAGGTATTGATGGATAGCTGGGGTGGAGGTGTTGCGGTGCGTAGCGATTCCAATGGCCTCGTCAGCACGGTCGTGGCCATCCTCGCATAAGTGATAGGCGGCGATTCTCGGTAGCCTCAGTGCGCTGCGCTGGAAGGGGCTTGTGTCTATCGTTCACGAAGTGCAGATTCACCGAGACTGAGGTGGGCGTTGGGGATCGTCCACGCAAGAGACCCGGACAATTAGCGAGTCGTGAAAAAGCGTAGGGTAGCGTGTCGTGGTCGCGGTCGCGGGGAAAGTAGGCTGTGGGCTGCGGAATGTATCAAGTTGGCGTCGCGTCGCCGTTACGTCGTTGCAGCAACAGCGATCAAGGTGGGAGATGGTATAAGCAGCAGGCGTGGCATTCACGGCAGCAGCGTCGAGAAACAACGAGATCAATGGTGAGAGTAGTTTGTGAGGCGTGAAGTAAGAGGGCCAGGTGCCATGCCCTACCACCGCCGTTTGGCTTTGGGCGTTGGAGCTGCAAGTGCAGTTGACGACGGGGACTTCCTGCCCTCGCAAGTGGCAAGTGGCAGATAGCGCGGGGTACACCCTGGTTCTGGGTGGTCTGTGCGCGCCAAAACACCTGGACCCGAAACATCAAGTGTCGATCAACTGAGCCTCTGCCATCATATCGCTTCGCTTCCTTTGTGCATTATTATTTGGCCTGGTGTGGCATGTGCAGACTACACGGTCACGGTGCTTGCACTTGCCTTGCACCGGGGAATGGCCTGCCTGCGATCGTGCACCGGAAGAGCCTCACGCACGACACTGACAGCGCGACCAAGACCAGTCGGCATCAGGGTCGGCCCCCTTGACTCCTGGTGGACGCGCAGGCCAGACCCCAGCCCAGCCCAGCCAAGCCATCCTTCCACGCCTCTTCGCCTCAGGCTCTCAACGGCGAGCCCAGCTTCGACTTCTTGTCCCGAACCTCCTGCACTTTCTGCCCCTCGTTCGCGCGTCCAACGGCCACCAACAGCCAACGGCCAGCGAAGTCGCGATGACGCTACACGCGTTCATGCCGGCACCTCTATCTCTGGCATGTGTCGTGCGGCGTGTTCTTCGATAACGCACAACCGGACAGCTCCTCTGTCTCCTGCAACTGCCAGTCTACAACAGCTTATCCTACCCCTGCCGAGCCAGTCTTGGTGCGAGATGATGAAAGGCGAGGGTGCTGGTATCTCAGTTCCTCATCCCAGTTTCCGGCCCCAGAACACGGGTCTAACTTAGGCGGGCACCAACGTAGATGCGAGTAGATCAACCAAGAAAGTAAATTATATGCACCTCGAGGGTTCCATATGCCCCTGCAAAGTGCCCTGAAACTACACAAATTAGTGTATAAATCGGGGTGTTGCAAATTACCCCTATAAAAGCTAATTACCTCGGATTTCTACCGTTCTAAACAGCCGTAATCGCTCGAAAACGACTAAGTCTACGCCTATACCTTAGCACTACTACTTCTACCGCTTAGAAGCGATAACTTCTCCTTAGATCCGTCGTTTTAGTAGTCTAATTAGTATAGGAGATAGCGTACGAGAGGATTAATCTATCCGATATAGTTAAGGTAGTATACCTACGTATAACCTTCTACGAGCGCGTTTCGAAGGTGTTATAGGCTTACTAATTAAAGGCTTCTAACGACGAGGTTTATAATAGCTACCTAATAGCTATAGTAGATCAATTAAAGTGTCTTTACTAGGTAACTATATAGATAATAAATACTAAGCTATAGATAGTGCCGAAGAAGGTAGTAGCTCTATAGAAGATAGAGATAGAGGTTAGCGTAGTAGAAACAGCTTACTTAGTAATAGCAAATCGTCTAGTAAGGATTAATGCCTTAATACCTCGTCGTTATCGTATTAATTACTTTTGCTAGCGCCTTTTAGTAAAGATAGCGGCAATCGACTAATTAGCGTAGATTATAGAAGAAGGTCTATATCCGATAGACTATCGAATAGGTCTTTACCGTCTACCTTATACGGAGCGTCGTTGTTGCTACTATCGCTTCTATTATCCGACTAAATAAGTAAGTCGCTAACCTCTATAATGCCGTAGTAGTTAGGTAGGCTATAAACCTATAGCGTATAGCCGTTAACTAAGATACGAGGCCTAATCGGAGGCTTAGTTGTTATTACTATTGCTTTACTAACCTCTAAACCTTTAGAAGTAGCTATAACTAAGTTAGGTAGTGTTAGCAATAGCTTTAACCGGAAGACAGGTTAGCGTAATAGCCTATCGTCTATACCTCGCTATTTAGCGGCATAATAAGGTATTAACTCGGCCTCTTAATAGCCGTTGTTAAACTACTATTATATATGCGCGTTAATTAAGTTATAGCTTATTAAGGCGTAGTTAGTAACCTACTATAGAAGGGCCTTATATTACTAAGCGTCGGTAAGGTTAGAAGCCTACGAGTCGTAGAACCGGAAGAAGGCCTACAAGACTATATTAGGACTAAAGAGGTTATACGTAATTAGTAGGTAACCGGGCTCGAGTAAAGCTAGGGTCTTAATGCCTTAGGTAGGGCTTAGCGCTAGGCGTTAGGCTAACTAGCCTGCCTTCCTCCCTTTCCTCTTAGATCTCTATCGAATACTATACTAATTCACTACTACCCTATCTACCTGCTAATATAACCCTTCTTATATAGTATTCGATCTACCCTTTAAGGGTAGTAGCTAGATAGTCCTTATTTCAAGCTTTTAGCGGTATAGCTACGAACAAGACTAATCTAACTATATTGCGCCCGAAGAACGGGACCTATACGTACTATTCTATCGAAACAACCGTACTAAGCATTAAGCAAGGCCTTCTATACGGCCTATTATACTAAGTTAATCGTACTAGACTAATATCTACTAATTCCGCTATATCCGTATCTTAGGGGCTAACAATACATTATTAGTGTCGCCCCTTATAATAGCCGGTTTATTACGAAACAACAACCGTGCTGCCGCTAGTAGCGCTAGTAACGACAATGCTAGTAGTACAGTACCTACTAAAGTGCCTACTAAAGCACCTACTAAAGTGCCTCCTACTAAGGAGCCTACTACTAGGCCTGCCGAAGAACCTATAATTCTAGGTAACGACCTAGAGTTGCCTATTAACGACATTCTTAACAACATTGTTAATCGACGATATAGCTAACTAGCCTTTAGCCCTTAACTATTAGGGAGACTTCAAGAAGCTACTTAAAACAGGCTTACTGCCCTACGTTAAGAACAATAGCTAAAGGATAACCTCCTCGAGCTTCGCCGCCTTTAGGAAGACCCTACTACTACCAAACTAATAGCAGGGCCTTCTTTACTACCCGTTTTAGTCTAAAAGAAGGATGCTAAACTTAAGGACTGTACTGTGTTTAATAGCTCTAGTCGGAAGCAATACAATAATTACATTCGTAACTGCGAGCTTAACTAGCGTAATGTACTAAGAGCGCTGCTAGATAACTACTTATTGGCCGTCTACGCTATGTAATATATTAATAGCGACCTAAAACGCACCTAGGATAACTACTTTAACTCCCTTACTAATTAGACCGCTATTTAGTAGCAAACCTATAAGACTATTATACTAGACACCCTTAGAAACCCTATACTAAGGCAATAACATGCTTAGGACCTGTACCTTCGAGCTAAACAAAAGACTAATTAATCGGCTCGTTTATTCGAGGCCTATTTAAAGACCCTCGAGGATAACCTTCCGGCTAAGACTAATTCTATATAGATCTCGGAAATACGCCTAAAACTTAGATAGGAACTTATCCTCGAATTAGACCGTCGCCGTATATTCGAACAAGCTAACCTAATACGTATTCAATTCATAGTTAAAGTAGAAACAGCTAAACGAGCTGTTTAGCTTTAGCAACGACTAGAATTAAGGATCCGACTAGCTAGTACTAACCGTAGCAACCGTAGTAGCTACGGAGGAAATTAAGGTTCCTACTAAGACAATAGTGCTAACAATAGGAATAGTAACAACGACCGTAGAAGAGGCCGTAGCCGCCGGCTATATAAAGGAGGCCGCGATAGGGGCCGTAGAAGGGGCTCGTATCCCTATAATGCTAACCGCTCGTCTAACAATAGCAATAACAGCTACGGCAGTCTACTAACTAGATTGAAGTGCTTTAATTGTAACAGCACTAGCTATCTACTAGGCCAATGCGACAAACCTAAGGACTAGGCCCGAATTGACCGTACTTCCGCTAAGTATAGGAAACACCTTTTAGCCGCTAACGCTACCCTAGTCGGCTCTTTTAATTAGTCGAAAAAAGAGTAAACGCCGCACTAACTGTTAGCCTTGTGCGGCGTAAGACTATCGACATTATGCTAGCTATAACACGCTCCTACCTTATATAAGACACGAAGGGCACTACCTATTAAACCAAGGTTATACTAGATCTAGGAAATTCAGTTAGTGCCCTTATTAGCTATCGCCTAGCTAAGCAATTAGACCTTCGACAACTGCCGAAGACTAACCTGCCAACCCTTGCCTAGTTTAATAACGCTCGGCACTTAACCTATAGGGCCTACTATGTTCCTATAGCCCTAAAGGACGACCTCGGAAATGAGCGCCTACTAGACTTTACTGCCTACGTAGTAGATATAGACAGCCTCCTATCCGATATTGTTATTAGCAACCCTGTTCTTAAGTACTACGCTATAGCTATAGACCTAGGCCTCTAGAAGTAGCGATTTGGAATCGCTAGGAAAGAGGATATTAAACACATTAATATTAGCGAGTGTCCTAATAATATTAGGGTCCTGTTTATTAGCAACCTAATACCTACCTTAGCTAATCCGATAGCTAATCTTCTCGGTAGAGATAACGATAAACCTATACCCCCTAATAGCATAGACCCTAATTAGCTCTCTCGTATACTAGTGCCTATCCGAGAGACCTATATTAATGTGTTTGAACACTACCTAGCATCGACATTGCCTATGTTTAAAGAGACGGATTATAAGATTAATATTATAGAGGGCAAGGAGGTTCCTTTTAGCCCCCTCTACAACCTTAGTAAACGAGAGCTTACTATGCTACGTAAGTACCTAGAGGAAAACCTAGCTAATAGTCGAATTCGATATAGTAACAGCCCTGCTAGTGCACCTATCCTATTCGTACTAAAGAAGGATAGTAGCCTGCGCCTCTATATCGATTATCGTAGGCTTAATGCTATTACTATTAAGGATCGCTATCTACTTCCTCTTATTAATAAGACCCTCGATCGCCTTTCTAGTACCTACTACTATACTATATTAGACATTAAGGACGCCTATTACCGCATTCGTATTCGCAAGGGCGATAAATAGAAGATAGCCTTTCGCACTCGCTATAGCTATTTCGAGTACTTAGTTATGCTATTTAGGCTAGCTAATGCCCCTACTACATTCTAGTCCTATATTAATCGGGCCCTATTAGGCCTATTAGATTACCTCTGTATAGTTTACCTAGATAACATCCTAGTTTATATACACTTACCTAACATTACGGAGTACTAGGCTATAGTCCGTAAGGTCCTCGACCGCCTACGAGCCTATAGCTTATATTACAAGCCTTCTAAATGCACCTTTGCTACTAAAGAGGTGTTATTCCTTAGCTTCCTCGTGTTAACTAAGGGTATTAAGGCTGATCCTAATCGGATTAAAACAATTACTAAATAGCCTGTTCCTACGTCTATTAAGGAGCTTTAATCGTTCCTCGGCTTCGCTAATTTCTACCGCCGGTTTATTAAGGGCTATTTACGGTATATAATGCCCCTAACTAAGCTTACCAAAACCAAGGCTAACCTAACTAGAGAGTTCAAATGGACTAATAGAGCACAAGCCGCTTTTAACGGCCTAAAGCAACGCTTTACTAATGTCCCCTTATTATACTATTTCGTGCTAAGTAAGCAGATCCGAATTGAGACTAACGCTTTACAGTTCGCTATATCGGCTATTATGTTACAACAATTAGATAATAACTATTACTAGCACCTAATTGCCTTCTTTTTACGAAAGATAATCGATATAGAGCGTCGATATAAGACCTACGAGCAAGAGCTCCTAGCTATTGTCGAGGCCTTTAAGCACTAGCGCTACTATCTCGATAGTGTATAGCACACTATTTAGGTCTATACAGACTATAACAACCTCCGTAGAATTACGAAGGTTACTAGGGTTATAGGTCGATAGGCTAGATAGGCCGTCTACCTCGCCGGGTTCGATTTTAATATATTATATCGGCTAGGCGTAAGCAACCCTACTAATAGCCTATCGAGGCGACCTAATTACGACAGCGAGACTTAGTACATTAATTTATTGTTTCTAACCCTGTAGCATAAGATTGCTATAGCCCGTGTTATTAATAAGCAAGCGCAAGATAAGCGGACTTCCGGACCCCGCGGCGGCAACAAATACTATAGCGGAGTTGTCGTTCTTCTAGTGCACGTTAAGAAGGACGTAGATCGCTCGAGCTATAATAACTCGATTAAGGACATTGCTATCTATAGTAATAGTCTATATAGCGACAGTACTATAGAAGAGGTTGCAGTAGTTCCGGCTGCTAGTGCTATTAGATGTATATAATGCGTACCTCGTTTAATAGCGAGGGTACTGTTAAATAACCTTACAAATAGGGATAGTTAATCGTTTATAGATAAGCTATTGCGTGCTTAGTAGAGGGACGCCTTTGCTATTAACCGTATTAATAAGCTTGTAAGTAGGCGAACGACTCGATCTAGCAAGAGTAATTAGTCGATCGACGACAAAGGTTACTTGAAGTTTAAGGGCAGATACTATATCCCCGCTGAACAATCGATTAGACAAGAGCTTTTAAAAAGGCACTATAATAGTGAGCTCGCTAGTTACTATAGTATAGAGAGGTCGTACGAGTTACTATTGCGCACATACTACTAGCTAAATAGTAAGCGGCATATAAAGGAGTATATGCAGACCTGTATAGTATACTAGCGAGTTAAAGCACTAAAGCACTTACTATTTAGCGAGTTGTCTTCACTCCCTGTTCTAAAGAAGCCTTTTGCAGAGCTTATAATAGACTTTATTATAGGCCTTCCCCCTACTAAGCGAAGAGGAAGCAAAGACGTCTTTAACGCTATATTAGTCGTTATAGACCGATTCACTAAGGGTGCTCGCTACATTCCTACTCGCAAGGATTGGACTGCTATTAATATAGTAGAGGCGCTGTAGACTAACATCTTCTATACCTATTAGGGAACCCCTAAGGGGATCGTATCCGATCGTAGATCGATACTAACATCTTACTATTAGAGCGAGATTTGCTTATAGCTAAGACTAAAGTATCGGCTATTAACAGCCTTCTATCTACAGACTAACGGTTAAACAGAGAGGCAGAATGCTACCCTATAGCAGTACCTACGTAGTTACATTAATAAGAACCCCGAGGACTAGGTTAACCTCCTACAACTAGCTAAATTCGTATATAATAATAGTGTCTACTTATCTACTAAGGTCTCCCCTTATTTTACTATAATAGGCTAGAACGCTGCCTTACTTTAAGACCTATTTACCTCGCTCGAGGCCGAGCGTAATAAAAGGGAAGCGCGTTAAGTACCTAAAACACTAGCGGCTATTAAGAGGGTTTAGAAGATGCGAGAAATCTATGCTAAGATAGCCGAGAAGTTGACAAAGGCTTAAGAGTACTAAAAGACCTACTACGATAAGCACTATACGCCGATAACCTTCAAACAAGGCGATATAGTTATACTAAGTACTAAGAACCTCCGCATCCGCAAGCACCTATTACCTAACAGCAAAACAAGGCCTAAGCTCGCACTAAGATATATTAGCCTATTCCGCATTCGAGAAGTTAAGGGCTCCTCCGTATAGGCCTATTAGTTATAGCTTCCTCCCTATTATACTATCTATAACACCTTCTATATATCCCTCCTTAAGCTATATTACCTACGTAAGGGGGATGAAGCACCTGCTAAACACGAAGACATATTAGCGGATAGGGAAGAGCTGTAGTCTATAGAACGTATCCTATAGTACCGGACTAGGAAAGGCAAGAAGGAGTACCTATTAAGATAGCAAGGCTATTTACCTAAATAGGACTCGTAGGAAGCTGAAGGTTCCTTTAAGGACATAACCGAGTTATTAGATAAGTACTAGACTAGCGTAAAGAACAAGAAGAAGGCTAAAAGCTTATAATGTTACTACTAAGCCTAGGAACAATGCTACCCCCGGGGTGCTATTAGCTAACTAATTAGAGACAAGCAATTGTTAGCAACAAAGGACAATAAGACTATACTAGGCGCACTACGACGCGTTAACTAATTGCCTGCTCTTTTAAGGACTCTACCTCTTTACTAATGCGCCCTATAAGGCCCTTCTCCTAGTATTTAGGTCCCCCTCTTGTTCCTTTATTCTATCGAAGCCTCGAGGCCTAGGCAATCGGCGCGGCCGGCGCGGCTATATTAGTAACGGTATTGCGGAGTATATTGTTAGTCGAAGAAGGAAATTAGAAGCAAGGTAAAGTTAGCGCTAAGACGACTAGCGCTACTATTATTAATATTACTTGCTATTGTCGCTACGCCTATAGACGCAACCTTACCTATACTACGAGCCTAAGGCACCTTTAATCAAACTTTAATTAAAGCTTTAAGCCTATTAAAGGTTTAATTAAAACTTTAAGGCTAAGTTAAAACTTTGACTAAGTTAAAAGATTAAGCGACTAATAGACTAACTAAGGGTAAAACTATAGAGCTAAGCTAGCCGGGGTCGATCTTGCGGACAATAGGTTACTCCTCGATCTATCTAACCCTTTAAGCGAGGCGAACCTCTACTACTGCACTTACAATAGCCTTTACCTATAGAAACTAGACGAGCTGTGTTTTTTCTAAAAAGATAAGATAAGATTGACAATTAAAGGCTGCCAAACCTAACTAATTAGGGCTAGCGAAACTACGAACAATAATGGCCCTTATAATAATAAGAACAAACCCTCGGAAGCGGACAACCCTCGGAAGCGGATATAGCTAGGTCTTTTAGAGTAGACGCAAAGAACTCGGTACGACATTACGTAGAACAGGGGTAGTGCTACAATACCCCGTATACCTACCTATTATAGTAGGGAAGGTGCGCTCGTATTGTAATTAGTCGGTAGTCGTCAATTTTTGTAGTTATATATCACTTTATTATATAAAGGGATAGCGCAGTTAGAGTTAGACATTGTGTTATATTAGAGGTAAGGTTTAATATAGTTACATAATCGGTAATTGCGTATTTAATTTAGCGCGGACTAAGAAGCTTACTAGACCTGCTAAGTTAGCAGCGATAGAGGTTAAGAATAGAACAAAGACTAGCTACGAGGGCGCGGCCTTTAGAAGAGAAGCGTATATCAGGACTAAAGAGGTTATACGTAATTGGTAGGTAACCGGGCTCGAGTGAAGCTAGGGTCTTAATGCCTTAGGCAGGGCTTAGCGCTAGGCGTTGGGCTAACTAGCCTGCCTTCCTCCCTCTCCTCTTAGATCTCTATCGAATACTATACTGATTCACTACTACCCTATCTACCTGCTGACATAACCCTTCTTACAGACTAATTCTTATATAGAATAGAAGTAGTCCTTCACTTAGTGCTTCCGTAACACTCCTAGTGCCTTATAGACCTTAATAGCACCTGCTAGGCTTAACTAATTGTCGTCGTTTATAATTAGCTTAGTCTAGTGCTATTTAGGGTAGATTAGATTGCTATTTAGACCTTAGAAGCGATTAATATAGAGCCGGCAACGTTCTAGTATAAGAACACTCGTTCCCTCGATATAGAAGCGCTAAATATACTTGCAAGGTAGGTAATAGCTATACTAGAAGTAGTAGAAGCACTTACTATATACGTTGTCGTACGGAGCCGGTAGTGCTATCCGCTAGGTAGGCTTATAGCTATTAATATCGTTGTAGCACTATATAAGCTAATCCGCTACCTTCTTCTATATTGCGAGAGGTAAACGCCTAAATTCGATAGTCTTGCTTTGCCGCTACATTAGAAGCTATCTATGCTTCTTAACTACGCTATTTTAACGGACTCGGTCGCGGATATAGCTATCAAGCTAAACAACGTGTAGAACAGTGCCTATAACAGTTAGTTGTTGTTATATAGAAGAGCTAAGAAGCTATAGAAGTGTAAGAATAATACTAAAAGCCGCCGTGCTAAGGAATTCCCCTATTCTAAAAAATATAGCTTTTATATAAATTCCGACAGCACTATAAGAATAGGACGAATACGCACCTCGTAAGCTCTATTTGCGTATCTAACGCTTGTCTCGGCGCTTTAAGTGTGCGTAATAGCCCTCGAGTAGGCTAGTAGTGCGAACGGCTATTAAAATCGGGTCTCCGAGCCGTAACTAAGTCGCCTAGCGATCGCTTTCGGAAGCCTTCTAATTTGCCTTTAGATAAGCTAACTCTTCGGCGGCCGTAACTGTATTCTTATAGGACTTAAAGGCTACTATTGCCTAGTCAATAAAGTATTAGCATTCTTCTTAGTCTCGAGCAATAAACAGAGCCTTGTTTATTGCCTTTAAAACAGCCGGAAAGCGCTTAAAGTGCTTCTCGAGGGTTTTAATAAGGTAGCGTTAGTAGAGGCGTTAGATAATGCCGCTATCTAAGAGGCCTTAAGCGATACCGAGTTGCTTACTTGCTGAGTTATTAGTAATCGACTATAGCGCTATCTAAGAAGACTGCTTAGTATAGTTAAACTAGTCTTAATCTTTAGCTTTAGAAGAATAGCGGTTGTTAAGGTTGAGCTAGAAGTGCTTGCTATAGCCGTCGTATTCGCTAACCTTGCGATTATAGTCTAATTTAGCTTTTTCTTTAAGCCTAGAAATAGCCTTCTTAATAAGGTGTACTTGTTTATAGTCTATAAGGAAGTAAGCCGCTAGAAGCTACTCTAAATAGCTATTACGGACGTGTATAGTCGAGAGAGGCTATTTTAGCTTATTAGTTAGGTACGTAGAGTCTAGTAAGAACAAAGACCTATAGTTGCGAAGGGCTCGAAGTTGCTAGTCCGCTACCTATACAAGGCCTCTATATAGCTTTCTATTACTTCTACGAGACTTAATTATCTCTGCGTAGCTACTTCTACTACTAAATTTAGCCTATAAGTACTCGTACGCCTGCTAAAGCTATTTCTTACTGTCTAGTTTAACACTATCTCTTCGCTTGTCGCTTATACGCTTTAGGGCTTCGCGGTTAGCGCTACTAATACGGTCTCGAGTAATAATAACGGCTCTAGCGTCGTACTATACCTGCTTCTATTTAGGTCGTCTTATATCGTTAACTAACTAAGCGACAGTTATTAAGCCTACTAGAATAGTTAGTTTTCGGCGCTAAGAGCTTACTCTATAATACTAACTAGCTCGAGAATCTAGTAGGTCCTTCTAAACGGCCTTTATACCGTCGTTAGTCGCTAATCTATCTACAAACTCGAGACTATACGAATAACCTTCCTTTAGCGATTCTAGCTCGACGTAGATCGGCCTTATAACCGTTAAATTAGTAGGTAGAGCCTTCGGTATATAGTTATCGAGGAACTCGCCTAAATAGGCCTTAGGCCGCTTCTCGTATACCTTAATAATAGACAACTTCGTACCGTAGTCGTCTAAGGGCTTCGTTCGCGCGATACGCTTTCTACTAGGCTTAGCAACGATAACTATACCCTTAGAAGCGTTAGAAGCGCGCTGTTTGCGGTCTACGCGGTCGTAGTCTATATAGCGCTTATAAATACGACATTTAAGGCTTAATCGTCGATATAAGCGGTTATTATCGCGGTCTACTAATAACTTGCTAGGTCGATCTTTGTAATACTATACATTCGATACGAAATAGCGGTATTCGTCGTATTCGAAGCCCTCTACTCGATAAATACCCTTCTTACTACCTATAGGGTAGAAGAATAGGCGCCTTCGATCGTATAGATTTAGTAGAAACGGGCTCTTAAACTATAACAATCTACTTAGTTACAATCTACTTAGTTATAATATAGTCTACGAGACGAGTTATACGTACTAGCCGCTCTACTTCTAGCTTACTAAGCAATAACTCAATATCCTTAGGAGATAGGTGTTTAGCGTACGAC
This sequence comes from Pseudocercospora fijiensis CIRAD86, assembly GCF_000340215.1. Taxonomy (NCBI): domain Eukaryota; kingdom Fungi; phylum Ascomycota; class Dothideomycetes; order Mycosphaerellales; family Mycosphaerellaceae; genus Pseudocercospora; species Pseudocercospora fijiensis. Next base: position 1,000,575 of record NW_006921540.1, on the reverse strand, counting down.
GGCTTAGCTATTATAAAGAGCGTAGAATTAGCGACAGTAAGGTTAAAATAAGCGCGATATGTAACGCGAGGAAGAGGTAGAATAGGTCGATTAATAAGAGGTAGAAATGGCCGCTAGATAAGGTCTAGTTTGGCTTTAATGTAACTCCTTATTTGCAGGCCTATACTATGCGATTACAAGGCTTCAAATTGGCTCGAAATTGGACCTCTTAGCGGTCCATATATAGCCTGTCAACAACTATAGAAGTGGTCAAGCGCCTTGTTAAACCTGGCCGCCGTGGCGGCGCGATCTACACCCTTGTCTTGGTTGATCTACTTACACCTCACCAACGTCTGCGCTCCGTCTATGTATGTACATATACGTACCAAGTGAGCCGCAAGTCATCGTCGACGAGAAGCTCGATCGACGCAACTCGTGCCGCTCTAGTGGATGCCCAAAGATCGAATCAGACGCAATTCGCTGGACGTCGTTGCACTGCTCTCACAAATCATCGATCTCCCACACACCTTTACTGTGTTGACATGCAACTAAGCAGCGTTCTCGCGTCCCAGTACCAGGGGTGACAGCTCTAGAGACTAGCCTGCTTAGCTACCGGCTCTACGTAGGGCTCTTTGCAGACGACGCGTCGACTACGCACCAGCAGCGAATGCGATTCCAGCGAGAATGTACTTTTGGCCATCGAGATGCTCCTGGACCGCCGCGATTGCATGCGGCATCGTCATATCACTGTCGAACTACTGACACCTCGAACATCGCAGCTATTCACAACCGGCATCACCAATGCCTACCTCACGACATGCATATATGGACACGTGTCTTGGCTATTTTGCCATTCACAACCTTTCGAGCTTCCCCTGCACCAAAATCCATCTTCCACCTCTTCTAGCTCCCTCCCAATTCCGCATATACCGAATGCAAACTCGCATTTCGACTCAGATTCTTCGCCTTCTCCAACATTTCATTCGCAAGCCGCTCGAGATAGAAGCCCGAGACATCCGGGGGCAATTGATCAAAACTCTTCACAATCTTGTCAATATCCTTCCTGCCTTTCTCATACGCAGCAAGATCGCGGTTTCCGTAAACATCTCGACCCGCCGCATAGCCATTCGACAAATTGCGGAAGAAGACATTGACCGCAATGCTCAAACTCTCCGTCGGAGCGGTCGTGTGTACCCACATCGGCGGGATGAAGAGGATGTCGCCCGGGTCCAGAACAGCTTCTTGGGGATGCGTGTTTGCCAGAGCTGCATGATCTGTCGCGGGCCCCTTCCCATCAGCCTTTCCAAATACATTAACCGATGAACTCGAAGCTCCGGGCTCGAAACCCAGCTGACTGACATCGGAAGGAGGGAAGAGCAACAATCTCTTCCTGCCCCGAACTTGACAGTAAACATTAGCCATCACATCGTAATGCAACCACATATTCACCGGCCCGGAAATTCTCAGCGGAGAACTATGTTGATTCTGCGTGACATATTCCAGTTCATGCGGTAATTCGAAGTCCTGTGCAATCGACGGAAAGTCCTCGGACAGACATGTAGGGTTCTTGGAAGGTGCGTCTTGGGACAGAGATCGTAGGTATAGCCTTTCTCCACGCTCCACGCCATCCAGAAAAGCTCCGAATTCTGAAGTAATGTATTGGAAATTCTTGCTCTGAAAGTCCAGATTCTGCGTCGTGGCGGCGTGAACGGAGACTTTGCGATCCGCGCCTATGGCTTCTTTGAGGTATTGGGTCGTCCATGCCGTCGTGCAAGTTCCGATTTGACAGCGTCTGAGAACGAGGGGTCGAGCTGCTTCGACGTATTGTGGGAAATTGATGCCGTGGGAGATTTTCATTTCGTGGATGGCCATAGGAGGGGGTAATTTTGAGGCTGAGGCGCAGTGGCCGTTACTCTCTGCTCCGCCGTCTGTAGGAGACTCGACGAAGATTTTGCTTTGCTCTGCTGTAGGTTTGCCGCCTTCCAAGGTGGAGTGGAGGCGCCATTCCATTTCGAATTCGCCGGGTTGGGCGTCGTTGAGGATACAGCTTCGGTTCCAGGTTGTGCCGAATGAGAAGCAGGTTGCTCCTCCGCCGAGGACTAGGAGACCGCCATCTACGTCCATTACTGTGTGGCCGATGAAGAGCGGTCGAGGGCCTTGAATTGGTTGGGGTCGTAAAGTCTTCATGTTGAGGATCTCATCTTGCCGTGTGAGCATTCTTGCACCTGTAATTCCTCCGATCATCAAGATCCCTCGATTTGATCGCACAAGCTGAGCTCCGAAACGCCCAAGAATGACTGCATCTGCTTTCAAGAACGCTGTGGCTCGAGCAGTCACGTTCTTGCAGATGAGGGTCATGTCGCTCTCCAAGGTCCAATGCCAGAAGTCGTTTAGCACGCGACCTGCGCTTGTCATGCCGCCGACCAACACACCAGAGACACCTTCTCTGCTATCTGTGATCATTGTGGCACCGAATCGGGCGGATGGTCGCTCCTCGCCTTGTACAGACACGGTCTGCCATCCCGTCTCACCAGTCCAGATGAGCCACTCGTCGAGAACGTGGCCATCGCTCGTTCTTCCCCCAAACAGGAGGACCGTATGCGCAGGCCGAGGATCTGTGGGTAGTACCAACGGAACAGCGCTGTGTCGATATCGCCCCGAAGGAAGGTCTTGTACTCTCCTCCACTTGGCATCCAGTCTAAGCCATGCCTCTGCACTCGCCTTATCGGGTGACGTCCGTCCACCAGTCAGTACACAGTTCGCAGTACTGCCAAGCCGTGTCACAGCGTGGCACATAAGACCCTGCCGTAACGGCGGCCCTTGAATCGGTTGCACGGCATCAAACCTAGAATACGTATTACACGTGTCAAGGCGTTCCTGGGTGCCGAGACCGCCATGGAGTCCTACGGAATCGCCGGAAGCGTCAGTAAGCAGAGGAGGTATCGAAGCAGCATAACGCCGAAAGTTGTGTGGCTCAAGCAATTCGTGCGTCTGCAGGATATCTCCAGGTCCGAAGTGATACTGCGGAGTGTCCGGACTACTGCTCGTTGTCGGACTCGATATGATAGATCCTTTACTCGATCCCGCGAATAGTGATGCTCGCGATGCTCTATACGGCTTATATGTGTAGTCGCGGCCCGGTTCCTTCTCCGCATACAGGAGGAAGTAGTGTGAGGCGAAGAGAGCGAACTCTTCCCATTCATCGAATGGCTCCACGCGGTCCAATCGTCGCCGCTCCTCGGCACTCAGGAATACAGGATCTGACCACAGCTCCCATAAAGATCTTATTTCGGTACCAGTTTCGGGGTAGCCAGCTGCGACGAATCGGAGCTTCATCTGTTCCATGGTCCCGACTGCACGCAAGGGCGTTCTGAGCTTTTCGAAATGCGCCAACATTGTTGCTGCGAATGGATGATCCGAACCGTCTGGGAGATGCTGTTCCAAAAGACAGAATCTGACATCGTCGAACGTCGCTGACCAGTGGAAGACTGATTGTGAGGCTTCTCGTTCCATGTAAGCTGTCGACACTTCTGACACGAACAGGATTGCTACATCCTTCCCTTCCAAGGTCAAGTGATCTCTGAGAATCTCCTTCATGGGCTCAATATTTGCAAGGTCGCAACCAATGGCCACGTACGGGTCGCTGGACGCCAACAAGCCCCCATCCCTTGCAGTAGCGGTGAATTTTGGTAGAATGTTTTTGAGCTGCTCTGTCTTCTGGATGATGCCGACCTTATTCTGCATCAGAGCAGGATAGTCCACATCCACGAATGTAGCGCCTTGACATAGTACTGGTTGCTTGCCAAGAAAGAGAAAGGGCAATGGGTCGCTGTGGCGCGTGTCAATATGAAGGCAACAATGCAGACACGAGAGATGGGGACATACTAGCCGCAGCCTAAGTTGACGACCACCTTTCGCTTCGCAGTCTGCTCGGCAAGAAATCGGGATACGCCATGTTCGATGGCTTTCATGCGCAACCAGTAGCCTCGATTGATGAGTGGCGATCTCCGCTTGAATTTGCTAACAAAACATCGAAAGTACTCGGGCTCGCCACCGTAATAAAGCTTCTCGACAGATCGCTTGGAGACGATGCTTGATTTGTTAGTGTCCATGATCAATTCATCTCGCTGCTGCTTGTGAGGATCCACAGGGATAGCTTCCTTTGCCTTGCCATTGACAGGCAGAGTGCTGCTACGCCTGACTTTGCTGGGGTCGGCGCCGAAGAGCTTTTCCGCTGCCAACATCTTGCCGTTGCTTCGGTTTTCATGGCCAGTCGGTTCGTGCACGCTCACAGGCGAATCGATGTGCAATCGCGCAGAATCGACATGCCCGACGTTCTGGGAGTCACGTTCTGTTGTCGGGCCTGATGTTGATGCTGTGGCTGATGCTGTCGCTGTTGTCGCTGCGCCGGGCAGCAGGGAATCTGGCAAAAGCGAGGAGTGGTCTTTCCCTGGCAGGAGGGATTCCGGCAGAAAAGTGCCAGAGCCGCCGCCCTTTTCTCCAGCAACGGACTCCCCCATGCTTCCAAGAGTACTAAGTGTCGCGCGGGTCGCTGCTGCTCCGAATTTGTCGTACTGTGGGTCTCAATCGGCATGTGGTTGCGCGTGCACGACGGCTGGGAAGGAGGAGCGGATGCGGATGCGGATGCGGATGCGGATGCCTCGTACTTATCACGCACGCACGATAGATAATGACTTGACGACTGCCTGCGCACAAACGAGAGCACCACACATCAATCAATCAATCATACATTTCGGCTCCTCACACTACTTCGCACAATAACGTGCATGTCACAGCCGGCGACGTGTGCCCAAAATAGACTCCTGACCACAAGACCCTTGACATCATGGAGCGACGCTTCGGCTGGCTGACGGCCTCGGCCTGCATCTTGCATTACAGGCCACCTCGATTGTCCGAAGTCCCGATTGATATATCAGACTGGACGTGGACGGGTGAAATGTGCGATATCTGACCAGAGCAGCAGTAGTACTCATCATGCGCTTATTGGATCTGCAAAACACTGGTCTGATCCATGCAAGTGATCACATGTGAGGCTCAGGCCCCTGCCATCGGCACGCTCCGAAGTGTGGAGAGCTGCTGCTGCTGCGAGCTCGAGCACTTGGTGAAGCTCCACCACCCACCTCCATGCCTTCACAGTCACGCTGAGCGCATCCTTCTATTGCTACGGACTCATGCTTGATTCACCACTCGGCGCCTCGTAGCACATGCTCGCAAGATGGCCGGTCTCAACTTTGTGACCTTCAACCAGTACGCAGCCCGCCGCAGATCCATATCTCCACCGCACGCACTCGTATCAGTACTGAACCGCGGGCAGAGACCACAGCCTCTTGGCTGTCGCGACCACACGAGGACTACGAGTCTACAGCACAGACCCGTTCGAGCTCACAAACCATTCCTATGAAGAGGACATATCGCTGGTGGAACAGCTCTTCTCCACCTCGCTGGTGGCTATGATCCTGACTCCACGACTCTTGCGCATAGTCAATACCAAGGTGAGCAACGAGGACTATACGTGCATGCGCATGCGCATCCGAGGCAGAATGGACTTCTTACGTGACTGAGTAGCGAAAGCAGAAACATTCGACAATATGCGAGCTCACATTCCATGGCATGGTCGTTGCCGTCAAGATGAACAGGAAGAGGCTGGTGGTCATGCTGGAGGAGGTCGCGTTTATATATGATATCAGCAACATGAAGATGCTACACCAGCAGATGACACCCTTGAATCCGGGAGGCATTTGTGCAATCTCGCCGAACTCAGAGAACAACTACATGGCCATACCGCACTACCAAAAGACGCCGCAGAACCCCGCCACACAGCCGTCGCATGTGCCCAAATCAATAGTGAAGGAGTCGATTAGTGGAGATGTGCTATTATACGACCTCAACAGGATGGAGGAAGTCACAGTCATCCAAGCGCACCAGGCGCCTCTGTCATACATTGCGATCAACAACGATGGTACACTCATGGCGACATCCTCGGAGAAGGGCACGATTATTCGAGTCTTCTCAATACCAGATGCCAAGAAGCTATACCAGTTCCGAAGAGGCAGCATACCAGCACGAATATATTGCATGAGCTTCAATGCCACCTCCACACTACTTTGCGTATCATCCGCAACCGAGACCGTGCACGTGTTCAAGCTTGCACCACCTTCGGCCAATCCGAATAGTAACGGGCGAAGGTTGAGCTCCCCGTCGACATCGCCACGCCACGCCTCATTCTCTCGAGACCGAAGCGAGAGCCCTTCGTATTCTGAAGATCAAGATGCCCTGGACGGCGACCCAGTAGCTCTATCCAATGCCCCACAACCACGTCAGGCTGGATTCATGTCTTTGGTGAGGAGGACATCGCAGAATGTGTCGACTTCGCTCGTATCAAGGGCCGCTGGATACTTACCATCTTCCGTTACTGAAATGTGGGAACCACAGCGAGACTTCGCCTGGGTGAGGGTGCCTCGCGGTTCAAACGGACAGCCTGTGAGAGCTGTCGTGGCAATGGCGAACAACGTTCCCCACGTCATGGTCGCCACCAATGAGGGCGATTTCTACGTGTACAGCGTGGATTTGGAAAGGGGTGGCGAGGGAACTTTGGTGAAGCGATTTGAGTATGTGAAGAAGTGACGGGTTTCAGGCCACAGTGCTGATTATGATCACAGTGAGATCCACGGTCTCAAATACCGGAAGGGCCAGGACGGTGATGATTAGGAATCTGACTGAAAGGCCCACCGGGATGAAGCTTTTCGCCATCACGGCGACGTTGTAGCGAGCATTACAAAGGCCCTGCTGCGTCTGAACCTCATTGGGTCGACTGCTTGCTGGCCAACACGATCTCGAGCCGTTTACCAAAGACTGCGCAATGACAGTCGTTTAGCGATCTGAATTGCATTGAGACTCTCCTTTCTGAACTTCACACCAGTTTTGCATTCACGATCTGGATACGGGAAAAGGCGAGCGGAATGTTTGTGGACCAATCTTAATCACGATGCTATGCAATGCAGCGTTCATAGCGGCGGCGTCAGGTTCGGAGCATTACCATTCTGCAGACTCAGAAGGCGGCAAGAAGTTACGACTCGTTTTGTTTACCTCAGAAAAGCGCCTACTCTCGAAATGCCATATGTCTCAAAGTAGCATTTCATCATAGCGTATGGATATTCGTATCAGGTGCAAGATCTCAATTCGGAGCGAAAGCAAATGAGGTTCCACTTCATTCTCAAAGTCCCGCGGGATTTTCATTCATGCCTCATTTTGAACGAAGTAAATCAAGCCTACTTTTCTTTCTGCCTCTACCTCTACCAGTCCTTCTTCACCTCGAAACTCCATTCGAATTGCAAATGCGTAATATTGTCATCATCAACGAACTTGGAAACCGCATTGTACTTGCCCCTCCCCAGCATTCCAGATGGCGCGGTATCAGCCTCAAACTTCTTCTCGTACTCCGGCTTATCAGTCGTGCTAGGCGAGTAAGAGCCCTGAACAGACATTCCAGATCAGCACTCAGAAACCCAGCACGCGCAGCAAAAAACAAAAAAAAAAAAAAAAAAAAAAAACTTACAATCATCTCCTGCATCTTATTCTTCAACGGCCCACGACTAACGACCTGGAGATACTTCAGCCCGCTCAAAATCTGGTGGTTGACGCTGAAGCGGGCTTTCATGCGGAAAGTTGCGCCTTCTTTGATGGTGAAGGGGTGGTTTTTCAAATCTTCTACCGCGCCCGGCTTGCTGAGGTCGATGATGATGTCGGGACGTCCTTCGACTTCCAAGCCCAAAGATTTGATTATGACTTTTCGGGGGTCTTCGGGGTCGCCGATTGGTGTGCCCGTGCCGAGACCTAGGGATTCTTTCCATTTGCGCAGAGATTCGTCGTTTTGGTCTGTGTAGAGGAGGGGGGTTAGTTGGGGTTTGGGGTTTTCTTTGTGAACAAGATGAGGGAGATAGGGCTGCACTGGGGTTGGAATAATTCTGACGTCTGTGGATTGCCCGCCGACTCGTTCGGAACTGACCTAGTTGCTGGTACTCATCAATAGTCTTCTTCTCACCGACCTTGAAGCCCTCCGTGTGCTCCGGCTCAAGGTCCTCGTTGGCGCCCGACATGCTGAACCGCTCTGCTGTGTTCTTGCAGTGCGAAGGCACGATTTTGACCGTGTTGTTATGTGCCGCGCGTAATTTGGAGAGACGTGACGTTGAGAAACAACGGAGTCGAGATGTGCGTTTGTGTTTGGAGATTGGTTGGCTACCCCCCGCAAGTAAGCCTTCAGTGCCTCAGGCTCCAACATGGGTCCAACCAGTAACTACATGCACGTTCTGTTCTATAATATGGACTGTATGTATGCCTTGCTGCCCTTACATGGTCCGCCTCTACCATCTAGTCAGTCCCTCGCTCAGACAAAATAGCACTACCATCTCCCCGACTAGTGCATCGGTCTGTTGCGATTATGGTTGCGTACTCTTATATGCAGGTCCGTAGGCGATTGATGCTGCTCTGTCTCAATACATGCTTCACGCCACCCTCCGCGGCAACGGCTTTGTTATACGCCCTCAACTTATCAGTCTCCGCTTGAAGATTATTAGTATAACCTTGAGCATTGAATTGCGGGAAGTTGTGGTATGGAGGCAACTGCTGATTCGGGAACAGCTGAAGCAATACGGGCAATAGAATACGGGGTCGGCTTCGGCGAAAGCCCGTCAAGATCGCAGGGTCCAGCCGAGACTTGAACGCGATCAACATGCCGTCGAAGGACAAAACCACTACTACTTACCAGAAGGATTCTCGTGAGCGACGTAAGCCTGCGAACTTGACTATATCAGTCAAGCAGGATGGTGACACTGAGAGCCTAGACTCAACGTCCTCGTACGCCATTCTAAAGCCTGTTCAAGTTCGGTCAGAGCAAGAAGGAGAAGCAAGCCGGACAAAGCTCCTAGAACTAATGGTGATGAGGAGGAGGAGTGACCAGCTCGACAGGTGGGTGAATGAAGATAGGACCTCGCACGGTGCTCGCTAGGCGTGAAAATTACCTATTCAAATCTCCCAGCCACAACAATATACATTAACTAGTTCCATTGTACCGCGCGACTGCCGTGACGCCGTTCAATCCCCAGATTTCGCGACCTCAAGTGTTCCTCCTGTATTCCATGCCACACATATCGCCTGGTCTCGGAAATCTGCATCTGCTGCCATCGCAACCGTCTCGTGCTCAATACATTCAATTGTAATATACGACATCGATATTGCAGACAGAAAGACCGCCGCGCCGCGGGATCAGCTTCTCGCGCGTCACGTCTTTCGAGATCCGCCTCGGTCCCTTTTGCGACAGCGACAACTACAGCGCGCGACCTCTCCGCCACGTATCGCACGAGCGCATAGACCACCATGTCTTCGCGACCACACATATTGCCCGAGAAGCACAATGAGATGCTTGAGGAGCATCGCGCGCCCGATCGTACGTTGCATTCTGAGCAGAGAAGAGAGCATCGCCCGCGCGACAACCAGGCTGACAATACCCCTTACAGATTCAATCTTGACCGAACGACGCTGCTTGGGACAGACAGAGCTAAAAGTGAAGCCGGGTCAGATAGGAACATCGAATGCGACCAAGTTGGAGAACTTGGGCTTCCTCGATTACGCCCATCTCCGCGTCCCTCTGCCCAAGGATCTCACGGGAAGCGGCGTCTTTCAGAGAGGCTCAAACCGCAAGTGGCCAGAGGCATATTTCTTGATGGTAGGTGAAAGCGATGCGCCGGCGCATTACATCAAGACACTAAGGTAGACAACTAGCGACGATCAAGTGACGGCTTCATCAGCGCTACGGGCATGTTCAAGGCTGCATTCCCATATGCATCGGCAGAAGACGAAACAAGAGAGAAGGAGTACATTAAGAGTCTCCCTGCTGCATCTAGTGAAGAGGTTGCTGGTAATGTTTGGATTGACCCTAGTCAAGGTGAGTGGGGAATTTGATGGCAACACGTTGCGGGCCGTTTCTCATTCACTGCGCAGCTCTCGACCTTGCCGAAGAATACGGAATCAAGCTTTGGATCGCTGCGCTTCTCGATCCGGAACCCATCACTCACGGAACGTCTGATCCAAAGAAGTCAATTAAGTCACCACCACCATTTACCATGAATGAAGATGCTGCGAATGGCCGTACGCCTCCAAAGTCCGCTGCTAAGGGCGGACGCGGCTCTAGACGTGCACGCAGCATGCGCTCGGAGTCCCCATCGAAGGCCGCCCCAACTCCTCGCAAGATCGCAACACCACGACGGTCGCGCAAGACGCGAGGCGCGACCGCAAGCGTAGACGAAACCGCCTCAATCAAGGAGGAAGTGGAGGCAGAAATGAACGGCGATTATCAGGCAGACACGGTCAAGGTGGAGGTCGAGACGGTCACACTCCCCGATGCGAACGGCATAGAGCAGGTGGAGTCAACCAAGGTCAACGTATCGATGCCCTCGCATCACCCAGACCTGAAGATCCCGGAGAACGTGGAGGACATGATGGCGACAGCGCGCAAGATGGTGCAGGATGCAGAGAGGATTGGCGGACCTAGCACTCGCAAAGGCAAGAGAAAGGCAGAGGATATGGCGGAAGCGGACGATGAAGTTGGTCTTGATGGTCCATCGAAGCCAGGCAAGAGGGCGCGACCCTTGGAGGTAGAGCTGCGGAAAGAAAAGATCCGAAGGCGAGCTTACGCTGGCATCGCAGCCAGCTTGGTTGTAGGGTGCGTATCTCCATGTGCGAGCTTGTTGGACTACCTAAAGCTAACCTTTTCAACAGTGCCCTGATACCCACCGTCATGAGCTGGCTGTGAGAGAAATCCTTATTTGCATTTGAAGATACCACTGGGGCAGTCTCTGGAGTTCAGGCGATCTATATTGCTTTTCTGCAGAAATGCTTATGTATGGAAGTTAAGTCTGTGGCCGATGCCACACTGTTGGAAGACAATTGGAGATCGTGGGCGAGAGGAGAAGAATGTGCGCTGGAAAGAGGAAGATACCCAGCTTTCTCAAATCATCAGGCTGGAGAATGTTTATTTGACCACTTTGAACGTATAATGCAATGCCTATTCTGTTGAGCTATCAACGCCGCGAACAGTGCTGGTCTGGACTGGACAAGCGTGACAGCGTGGCTGTTCAAAGGGGATTTGTTATACCTTTGTTGTGGCATGCTCCACTCACGGCTCTGCTGCCGTCTCCGTGGCGCCGTTTCTGGCTGTTCGTTTCCGCAATGCTGGGCTCGGAAGACGCACAGAGGTGACACCACGTCGGAACCGGAGTCTCTTACGTGTGCGTACACGGAGATCGGCATAACGATCAATTCGCGCGAGATAACGTCAAGCTGAGCGATAGATATGACGAAAGAGATGTGGCGAAGACATCCGAAATGGTTTGCTTGATTCGCGCCTCTGCAATCGAGGACTAGAAAACCAAGTCTATGATACATCTGCATTTCAGATCAAGAGATCATAGCGAGATAGTATGCATGTATTGGTATCGCCACTCTCGTACTCGACCAATGCATGCCTCATGCACGCTCGCCTCTCCTTTCTCATATCCTCGTGTCATGATGACGTCCCCCACCATCGCCTCCCATTGCCTCTACAAATTTTGCTTGATGGCAGTCTCGAGGGCGGCTGGGTTGGCGCCGACGACTTCACCGACCTTCTCGCCGTTCTTGAAGAGGAAGAAAGTCGGCATAGCGCGAACGGAAAGCTCTTGCGCGACATCCGGGCACTCGTCGACATCGATCTTATAGAAGCGTGCGTTCTCGTAGGAGTCGGCAAAACTGTTTGTCCATTCCATGTCAGCTTGTGTTGCAAGGAGCGAGTAGATGTAGGATATTACTTACGCGCTGACCTTGGGCGCAATGACCTTGCAAGGACCGCACCATGTCGCGAAGCAGTCGAGGACAAGCAGAGTGTCCTTCTGGGCAAGGGCCTCGTCGAAGGCAGCCTTGTTCTGGAGGTTGTGCACGCCTTGACCCATTGTAGCTGAAGTGACGGAGAAAGGTCTGAAGTTCTGAAAGATGGGTTGGTATGTGGTTCGGAGAGTGGCGTTCGGTCTGTTGAAGCGCGCGGATGTGAGTAGTGTTCGTTTGAGAAAAGCTGAAGATGCTGAAGACATCAACAGCACAGAGTGTATGTAGTGGTTTGATGCTCGATATGTAATGGAGGCAAGGAGATTCGTAGGCTAGGTCGACTGCATTAATAATCCAGCCGACTCCCGAGATCGGGCAAGGGGCTTTCTTGGATCATGTTTTCCGCGTATGGGAAGGGCAATACTCACACAAAACTTTGGATTCGCAATCTGTTGTCAGTCGAAGCTGCTGGTGGCAAGGCAAGGCGTATGAGGAATCTTGATTGCTAAGGTGTACGGAAAGATGTTCACGACTCCCGAGGTCGTCTAATATTTCGAATGGCGTCAGCTCGTGCCCCGCCTCGTGGCCAGACCCTGGTCATGCAACTTCACTGCACATGCAGTTGCGTTCACATGCAGGCAATAAACGCTCGCGCCTCTTAAGGCTCTATCAACAATGCTGCTATTGAGATGCTGTGTAATGCACTCTCAAACAGCGACCAACTTGTGAGGCGCTCGATTATACTTGACCCTCGTCAACAAAGTCCTCACGCAGCAGCATCGCGCTCGCGGGCCTAAGAGGTTGAAAGAGCAGAACTATAGCACCGAGACCAGGGATTGCAGCTGTATCGATCTCCAGAGTTCGAGCGAAGAAGCTCATAAAATGGAGGGACCATGATCGCTATTGCGTTCGTAGAGACTGAGCCTATAAGTTAGCCATTCTTCGAGAGTATGGCCCCGAACCCACTACGCCACGGTCACAACGGCTATGCAGCACCTTCTTAACTCCAAATATGGCGACGAGGAACAGAGACTGAGAATGATACGTGGTGGCCGCGCGGGTTATTCGTGCTCGATGCGATTGATCTTGAGGTGAACTGGCCCCATGTGAGAATAGGAAAAGGTTAATTCACCTCACACTCGAAAGCTCACATCGACTCGAAACGGCAACTGCCGCTGCTGCCTCAACTTGTTATCTTTGAAGCTCGGCCCAGACTTCGCGACTCATCCATCAACACTACTACTGCCGCCAACATGCTGTCCAGCATCCGCCAGTACCTCTCATCGCGCCAACGCGCAAAGCCTTCTACGATGCCGGTAGTCGAGAAGCGGTACCAGACACCACCAGAGGCCACAGTCGAGGACCTGCCGACGGAGTTGCTGGCCGAAGTAATGGGCCACTATAGCCCTGTACCGAGAGATTATCGCACACTCTGTCTGGTCAACAAGCACTTCAACGCGGTGGCGACGCCATTCCTCTACAGCCAGTTCAGTAATTTGACGAGTTCAACTCGGTAGGTAACTATGCTCTTCCCCTTCCCCTGTTGAATGGTTTGGCCGCCTTCAACTAGGACATGGAATCCCTGCTCGTGGAGTGAAAACCAGGCGCTGCTATCGGCAGTAGATTAATGGAAGCGACTGACTGAAAGGGCGGATGGGGTAAGTTCACCTACTCACATTGCTGACTTGAACAGACTTCGCCTATTGCTTCGCACAATCACACAAGAGCCTGGACTCGCGCGCCATTTGCGTCAGCTCAACATCAAGTTGTGGTTGGGAGCTGCAGACGACCTTCCGAGCACCAAAGAAGTGATTGGCTACCTGGAAGCGATCCTACCATATGCAGCATGGCGCGATGTTCACTACCCATTGTCCACTAGCCTTCGAAACGCTGTTTACGACGCGCAGGTTATGCTGCTCCTGCTACTCGCCAAGAACACGCAGACGCTTCATTTCTACCTCCCAAGTCCACAGGAAGCCAGCAAATTCGGCGGAATCAGCCCAAAGTACGCAAGTCTCGGGACCATGTTACCACTCTTCCAAGTATTGGCTCTCGAACAGCAGATCCCAAGTATCCTGCCAGAGCTAAAGTCTTTGTAAGTGCTTCGGACTGATTACCGTCTTGAAAAGGAGACATGCTGACTGCTGCCAGGCACGTTCGCAATCAATATGATTCCATGGCCATTGGTGGGATTTCGACAATGGTCTGTGCGAGCTCGCACATAGTCAAGGATGCAATGTTCTTCCCGAAAATGGAAATCATCAGGGCAGATGCCATCTGCAGTGACAGAGGTACGCCAGTTGGCCCGCCCAAAGGTGGAAAATCTTCCGTCACCAGACTTCACCTCAGCCAATGCCATCTCGACATACCCACCCTGTCTGGTCTTGTCCGTACTTGCGCGAGTCTTCAAGAGCTAACCGTAGAGTGGTACGAAAATTTCATCACTAGAGCCGATGCTCAGGACGGTGAAATATCGGATCTGACCCTGCAACAGCTCTGGGAATCGCTTCAGCGTCATCGCAGCTCCCTTCAGCACCTCAAGCTTGTATTCAGAGCAGAAGCGGCCAAGTGCATCACAGATCGTCCAGCCTTGCGGTCTCTGGATGAGTTCTCTACGCTCGAGACTCTTTGCATAGATGACTACGCTCTTGCTGGCGCGCTGCAGGGCGAATATGTTGATCAGTGGGAAGTCGATGATCTCTTCAAGGACCGGACCAGCTTCCTGCCGCAAAATCTGAAGACCTTTGTCCTTCACACCCGCAAGGATCTCATCGACTCGAGTTCAGTTATGGCGCAAATCCACCACATGCTTCCTGAATCTTTGGAGCACCTCACAGTCACCTTCACCGACCTGGTCCCATCGTACTATCGCGACCTTGCATACACGCTAAAGCCTGAGTTGCCCAACTTGATGAGAACCATTTGCAGGCGTGGAATCTGCTACTCGCCGCACAACAGCTGGGTCGTTGAGTGCTGGAAGGGTGAAAATCAGAGCATCAAGCAGGGTTTGGTGGAATACGAGATGCAGTTGATTGATGGAACTCCAATGGAGGAGGACGAGGATGAGGTTACCGCGCAAGGCTAGCTCGGAAAACGCTGCAGTACTGGGCAGCGCAGTGCATGTGGCGATGCTTCTCACACGAAATGAATATTATCGGAGTCATGGCTTGGAGCGGGCGTATAAGTCAGAGACTCAGAGGTAGTGCAAGTGCTGAGCTAAGCACGGAGGCATGGCTTTGAGATGCAAGTAATAACACTTCTTGACCCATGATCGCAGCCTGAAACTTCCCTGTTCTCCTCGTGACGACGATGCAAGACCTCCTGCGAAGTCGAGTTTCACAAAAGCTTCGAGTCGCCGCCAAAGAACCTGTGCCTGTGCCTGTGCCTGTGCCTGTGCACCATGATCCCGTCCGGAGGCGGTCCCTTGCAGATAAAACGGAGGCTCCGATGTGGTGGTCAGCAAATCGCAACCATGTTCCACGACAACGTCAGCGCCGATTGAAACAGTGCAAGGCCAGAACGACTCGCAGTGACGGTGCGAGGGATGACGCCTTTGATCAACATGCCATTGTTTCGAAAGAGTAGTGTGGCCACAGATTGATGTGTCGATGTCTTTTTACATATTAAGCTTTGTTCGGCGGAACTTAAACTTCTGTGGACGCGTCTGCTTCTTGGCAACGGCGATCTGGCTCCAGTTCGCTTGCAGATTGGGGATTATTGGGACGCAGGTTGCACAACAACATTCGCTTTCTCAGCCTTGCCCATCCTATCACACAGTCGCTCTCGACACCTTTGCGCTTCTCCAGAATGTACTTCTACCACCGCTACCTACAGCAATAATTAATCCGCGCGAGTCGTGGCAAGAGCGAATGCGATAAGGGATACAGACCTGATACGGACATGGCAAAGCACCAATATGGCCTGGTCTTCGATGCTGGCTCGTCGGGCACTCGAGTCTACGTCTACCGGTGGAAGGACGCGAAACATGCCCGGAAGGAGGGCGACAAGGAGGATCTGAGGAGGTTGCCCGAGGTCAAGACCAAGAAGAAGTGGATCAAAAAGGTGCATCCGGGCATTTCTACCTTCGGCGATAAGCCTGAGGCTGTAGGAGAACATCTGAAAGAGCTAGTCGAGTTTGCGCAAGATATTGTGCCCAAGGGCGAGGTGGAAAATACGCCGGTATTCCTGCTTGCGACTGCGGGCATGCGATTATTGCCGGATCACCAAAGGGCTGATGTGCTGAGATATACGTGTGCCTACTTTCGAGAACATACCCAATTCCAACTGCCGGATTGCGACCTACACGTACAGGTTATTCCGGGCGAGACTGAAGGTCTCTACGGCTGGATTGCTGCGAATTACCTTCTTGGAGGCTTCGATGCGCCGGACGATCATGATCATGGAAAGAGTCACCACACTTACGGATTTCTTGATATGGGAGGAGCATCGGCGCAGATTGCGTTTGCGCCAAATGCAACGGAAGCTGAGAAGCACGCCAATGACCTGAAATTGCTGAGGCTGCGAACAGTGGGAGGCCAGCAGATGGACTATCGAGTGTTCGTAACAACATGGCTCGGCTTTGGAGCCAATGAAGCACGAAAACGATATGTAACACGACTTCTCGAAGCGTCGCCGAATGCTCATGAGCTACCGGATCCGTGTCTGCCTGTCGGCATCAAGGTCAAGACAACTGGTGAGGAGATTGCACCCGGGTCCAGTGACTTGCAAGGGAAGGAGCCTTATCTGGTCGGCACAGGTGACTTCACGCAATGTCTGAAGGGCACGTATCCTCTCTTGGAGAAAGAGAAGGAATGTAAGGATGCGCCTTGTCTGCTCAATGGTCAACATACCCCTGCGATCGACTTCGATGTCAACCACTTCGTTGGCGTCTCCGAATTCTGGCATACGACACACGAGATCTTCGCGAAGGCCCACAAAGACAAAGCCTATGACTTCCAGACGTATCAGAAGCAGGTCACCGACCTCTGCTCACGAGATTGGGCAGACATCGAGAAAGATGTCGCAAAAGAGAAGTGGGGCCACGAAGTGGATGCAAAGACGGTCGAGGAAGTGTGCTTCAAGGCGAGCTGGCTGATTAACATGCTCCACGAAGGTATCGGAGTGCCAAGAGTCGGAATTGAGGCTGGCAAGAGTAGTGGATACAACAAGACCAAGGCTGTGGTTGAAAGTGCCAAAGATCGCGGCTTTCTGGATCCTTTCCAGGCTGTCGACAAGATTGATGGCACTGAAGTCAGCTGGACTCTCGGCAAGATCGTCCTCTATGCATCCTCGCAGATGCCACCTGCAGAAGATGCACTGGCCGTGGGCTTTGGCAGTAATACGCAAACCACGCGACTGCCTCCTGACTGGCAATATCCTGCAGCCGGCCTTGACTCCTACCCTGCGAACGGAACCATGCAAGCGGAAGATCAGGACTGGCACGACAAGATCCTCACCAGCACCTACTCGCGTCGCATCCCAGGCATCCTGATCTTTCTGCTTATTATGGTCCTTGCCGTCTACCTACTCTGTGGCCGTGAGCGACGCCAATCCTGGTACCAAAGATATCTTGGCGGCAAGTCCTCGTCATTCAAGTCGAAGAAGAAGCGACCGGGTATGCTTAGTGGCAAGCTCTTTGGCAACAACTCTCCCTCCTACGAGCGAGTGCTCGAGGAAGCCGATCTAGACGACTTCGAACTAGCTGAAGTTGACTCCGAGCACCTCTCAGATTCCAGCACTGATGCAGACGCCGTGCGAATCGGCCGTACATCCGGCATGGTCACTCCAGCAATGCGAGCCTTGTCACCTGATTTCACCAGAAACTCTCCCATCAAGTCAAAGGGCTTTTTCGACCCCTCTGGCATCGCGACACCTGTCACCACCTCACATGGCCTCGGCATTGGTGGTGCAATCACGCCTTTCGAACGTTCTGGCTTAATGGCCAGGAGCGAGAGCACTGACCGGCTTGCTCCGGGAAGTAGAAGTAGGAGGACCAGTCCCAGTCGGAAAAGTCCTTTGATGACACCTTTTAAGGAGAGTGTTGATTGAGGGGATGAGGAGGAGTTAATCACGAAATTTGGATTTTCTTGTTTTCGTCATCATGAAAGCGAAGGTGCTTGTGGAGTTTTTGAATTGGATGCAATGAAATGAACGGGGTTTGGACACTGACACTTGGGTTTACTACCACTGCCGGGAAATGTGGCTAAGGTATAATGATGTGATGCTTTGGTGCGAAGTTTTCTATAGACTTCTTTTTGATCTTGTCCATACGCTTTTAAGAGATGCCGTCTTGGCTTTTTGATTTGTCACATGCGGTTTCTGGGAATATCGTCTCATACTTTGGACAGCGGATTGGCATAAAGTGTGGAGGTCCTTGTGAGTGAGCCGACGAGGGTGCGTGCGATCGAACCATGTGAGCGAAACCAGAGGAGCATGACAAAGTCCTAGAAACTATGTATTTCATGTTGCATTTGAGCGCGCGGACCGTGATTCGATAATTGCGGCAACGACCACAGCCATGGTCGTCGACACCCAGAGCTCAAAGCTACCTAGTACCTTACGAGCTCAAGCGTCTTGATGCAGGCACGCTAGGGCTACTCAACGCATTCGACAGAACATTGCTCAACTTCGTGCGTATTCCTCCAATCGTCGCTTCTGGATTGCATAGCATATACGCTATGCAATCACGAAGCTTATCAGATGGTCCGACTGCCAGATCTTGCGGTAAGGCCCCTCGATGAAGCGACTGCAAGGTGTCGCGGCGCTCCATTTGGGTATTGAATTTGCAGAGAAGTTCGCACGTGATCACCCCAAGCGCGTAGATATCCAGGTGAGGCGATGGCGGACTTGAGGTCTTGCTCGTAGGACGATAGATCTCAGTCCCTACGGCGGCCTCGGCCGCTGCATCAGAGTTGGGTTCGCCGCTTGCAAGCTGCGTGACGAGACCGAAATCACCAATGCAGATAGACAGCTTGGCTGGGTTTGCTGATCCTGCAGAACGACATTCGGAACAGAGGAACAGGTCGACACAGCCATGCGCAGCTCTCGGATTGCTTTCGTGCCTCAAGAAGATATTCGCGGGCTTCAAATCGCGGTGGACGATGTTCTCTGAGTGGAGATACTCCACGCCGTCCAAGAGCGAGTGGAGAATTTGGAGCGATGGTTCGAGGTGAAAGCAATGTGAAAGAGGGTTGACGGCGCCAGTTGAAGGAGGTGCCAAAAAGTCTGCCAAGGTCATTTGGTGCACACTCATTTGCATGTGGAGCGCTAAAGTCGGTTGCGTTGTCGACAAGGTGACTCCGTTCGATGCTTCGGAGAAGGAACGTCCGGAAAGTTCTCGAGACGCATCGTCGCTGATATTTGACCTGATGTGCTGTTCGGATGAGTCCAATTGTGATGCGTTTTGACTGCTCTCGAAAGTGATCGCGAGTTCTTCCGTATCGCCTTGAGTCTTGACACGGTGAAATGATTCGAATGATCTCGAATCCGACTCCGTCTCCTTGACACCAACAACACTCTGACTTTCATTTGTGGCCATGAAGACATTACTGGAGCTTGAGTTCTGTCCAGTACCAACCGACCACTCGATCCAGCTGTTGAAGTATCTCACTACGTTTGGATGCTGGAGTCGCGACAAGCTCCGAACTTCCGCCAGAAGCTTATCCAGCGCAGCCTGTCCGCCTGTAGAGATTTCGTTGATCAGTGAAGGACGGATTGGAATCTTCTTGACGGCATAGATGCAATCGTCCAATTTATGTCGGACCTGGTAGACTTCGCCGAAGCCTCCTCGACCAAGCACTCCAATCTCTTCGAAATCCTGCACATATCTGCTTGGCAGTATGGACGGAATTGCGACGCTGTCAAGGAGCGAGACGGGGCTGCTGGGTGTGGATGATTCGCCTGAAGCTGTTAGGAGCCTTCTTACAGGAGCTGGGACAGCTGCCTGCTGGCGTCCAACAAAAGAACCCGACATAATATGATTCAGCCCATCGCGAGCGACTTGCCTGGTAGACCGATGTTGATCTCCGTGAAGATCAGGCGAGACCAGATGCAGCGAGGCAAGCTGAGTGGAAAGCCGTGTGTAGACTTCGTGTACCTCGCGCTCGATATCATCCTTGTCGTTCAAGTCCCGCCCTTCTCGGCGTCTCCTCTCAAGCACCTGTGTCATGCACCTCTCCTCTAGAAGCGCATGTAATAAGAAGTCACGACCTGATCCAGGGCCTTGGCGCGACTGCCCCAAAGCGAGCGCATTGTTATGGGCACCGGCGCTGTTCTGAGGCTCCCGAACGTTTAGTTGTGAGACGGAGTTGCTCCAAATCTCCTCGCTGTCTTCGTCGTCACTGCTGGACTCACTGTCGCTCGAGTTTGCCGATCTGAAAAACTTGGACATGTTGCTGCATCTTCGATGTCCGGCTGCAAGAGCACTCTATTGGGTCGGGCAGGCGTGATCGGAGTGTCTTGTTCGGCAATCTATCTGGGTTGGGGGCGGTCTCCAAGATCTCTGGTCTGTACTGAGATTCGAGAAGAAGAAGTCTGCATCTAGCTGCCGCATTGAAGTTGTTGAAGCCGAATGATCATGTCGAGAAAAGACTTGAATGTCGAGAGTCAATGCACAGGGCGCAATTGATGTTTCGCGAGGCTTCTGTAAACTTCGAATGGGCGACAAAATAATGTACAAGCATTGAATGAAAGGTGTTCGATTCAGCACAGTCATCTGGTCATCCGAAGGGCGAAGTCGCGTGGCGAGCCTGAGGCAAGCACGAAACTTAGCGTCAACCTTAAATCGTGAACATATCAAACAGGCTTTGCGACTTGGACACACGACGACTCTTCCGTATCGGGAAAAGCACCTCAGAATGGCCGATGCAGACGAAGACGTGGTTCCACGGGGAGGGACCGGCGGCGAGGATGTCGACCTCTCTGATGAAACACAAGATTTCCGATTTTTGAGCTCCATCTCGTGAGTACGAAGTCCGTCGTGCCTCCAAGATACATGCTCACGTTAGAATAGTCGAGAAGACGCAACAATACCCAAGCGTGGTGAAAAGGACTTTGAACCGCATGCCACGGCTCTTCAATCAAATACTCTGGCGGCATCCCGGCAGGCAATGCATAATGCACTTTCATACCCGAGAATTCATCATCCTAACGGATACACATATGCCGTCTATCACCCGGAAAGTAACATGGCCTATTCTCAGAACCCCAAAGGTGTGCTTTTCTCCAAGATGGGTCAAGTACTCTCAGCTGCGGACGACCCGCTAGGCAATGACGAAGGCCGAGGGCAGAGGTTATGGTTCTTACCTGAGGAGATAATCTATCTGATCGAGCGAGGGACTATGGACGTAAGGTGGCCTAGCGCAGAAGGCGACCAGGAGCTAGGACTACCGATGAGTCTTCAAGGCGCATATGCTATGTTCCTTGGTGACGAAGCATCCCACAACGGCGCACTTACTCTCGAGCGGTATTCTGTCTATGCGAACTTGAAGAGACTAGGGTACATCGTAATGCGCGCACCAAGCTGGGACAGCGCCGGCCTTCCATTGACCGACGAGCACTATCCGAAGACCGCGGCCACTACACGTACGTGGCAAGCTGGATTTCTCACTGCTACCTCAATATTGAAAATGTTCTTTGGCGGCGACCCAGGGCAGGATCAGAAATGTCATCGGACTGGCCCAATGATCGCACCAGGTCTCTATCGGGACTATATTCACATCTATCAACGGCTGGCGCTCATCAGTTTCTACGATCCGCGCAGTAGAAGAGCACCTGCAGAGCCCGAGCTGCCCAACCCAGATCCGAATTTCCGCGTCACCTACCACGTCTGGAAGCCCGGTTCGTCAAATTTCAAGAAGACGGCGCCAGGACATCCGGACTTTCGCATTGCTGTCGTCAATGCTAGGGAGACAGCAGTCCCGACGCTTGAACAACTGAGCTCTCTGATTGACACTGTACCCTACTCCCCACCAAGGGATGACGCTTACTTCTATGCTAAGCTGAAGAATGGGCACAAGAATGTTATCCTGGCAGTCGTAGATCAGGGCATGACGAGCTATCTCCGGATTGCAGATGCTGCATTTGGATGTGAAAAGATATACGAGCGCAAGGCAAGAGGTGGTGGTGCAAAGCGGGGAGGCAGAGGAGGACGAGGCGGTGGTAGAGGAGGTCGTGGGCGAGGTCGTGGATGAAGTCTCCTTCCTTCATGGCCGGATCTCTCTTGAATTCGTCTGCGAAACACGACAGCCTTCTTCGATTGACACAGACCGCCGATGCAGACTGTCAATGGGCTCACAGTTACCTGAAAGGTCAATCGTCCATTCAATATTCACGGCGAAGTTTGCTATGGTTACTTGAACGGACAGCGGCTTTCCAAGATCCAGATCGGATCCCCATAAGAACAGGCAAATCTCGATAGCCTTTTCCGCGGCTCAAGGGAGCAGCGAAAACCAGATCTAAAAGCAAGAAGCACTGAATTTGCTAGTGCTTTTGCTCATGGATGAAAGGCGCTATCCAAGACAATGACCCATGGCAAGTTCGAACATTAGATCCAAAGTGAGTACAGTTCCTCCCGTATGTGGTATCTAACGCTTGTATACTCCTTTCAACGCCCTTCAAGCACCTGTTCATCACGCATCATTAAACCGTTCGCCAGGCTTACGGGCAGCTTCTCAGACCGGAGAGAGTCGCTCCGTGACTCGGTATCGACCTGTCTTTGCACAAGACGTGTGCCTCTCAGTCCTCCACGCCGATCTCCTCTGCTAGGAACAACCAAAACCCCATTGCAAGAACTAAAAGAACCAAAAGCGCAACCAAAGAGCATTGCCACCAGGTCGATTCCGTGCTGACTCTTCCACCGCGCCGCCCATCTCGTTCGAAGACCTCGCTCTCTTGCACGGAGACATTAATCTTTCGACTCCCAATCGCATCCCAACACGAAGCCACGTTATCCGACCCACGATACCGCCGCACTCTTTCCTTCTCCAACGTACCATATCTTGCACCATGTTCTCTGAGCACTTGTGGGAGGAGCGGGGTCTTTTCCATGGCCCGCTCTAATTCCGGCGCATATTGCTCAACATCTTCGGCCCAGTCCATGACTCTGACGACTAGATCCCGGGGGCTTGCGGCGCCTGGACGGGAGATTGTGAACAGTCCTAGTCTGGCGGCAAATGCTTCGCTGTTTATGCTTGGAGAAGAAGTTGATGCTGAGTCGGAGCTTGGGTAGCTGCTTTGCAGTATTCGAGACTCCTGATATTGATGTCGGCCGAAGGAGTTGTCCATGCGTGAGTGGAACTTCTGAAATGCAGAAGCGTGACTGTCGATGGAGCTCTCGGAGCTCGATGATGTGGATGAGCGACTTCTGCTACGCTTGGTCGGCTTCAATGCCTTGTATGCGCCTGCTGACATCTTGGTAGCGACACGGTGGGCAGCTTTGAGAATTCAGATGGGTGATCGCAGCGCCCATTCGCTTGCGCCACTTCGAATAGCCGACGTAATGTAGATGTTGAAAATGTATCAATGTAGCCGCCACCTTCGCCTAAGCGTGGCAATTCGTGCCTTGTAGTGGTATTTCAATGCCCTCATTCAACGTCCCTGTGAGAAGTCACCAACCTCTAGATCTGATGAGGCTTGTGAACTTGTGCTCCCATGGTCAGATCATCTGCCAACAGCTGTGCAACCTTTCACACTCTATACCTCGTGGCCATCAGACATGCTAATGCACATTCAACAAGAAGAAGAAGAATGTCAAACTCCCCTTGTGTGCCGCCATGATCTGCCTATTTTCCGGCATTGCGCTCAATTACTGCAAGAATTTCTGCGCCGCCTTTTGTGCTTGCTCTGTTACGGAGAGTAGGCTGGAGCGATAGGCGATTTTTTTGAAGCTGGGGTCTGCGTTGGAGGTGTGGGTCTTGTGCGATATCGTGTTTGCGTGTGATCTTCGGCATACCGCGTCTTCGAGAGGGGTAGTGCGACTGGAATGTGAGTCTGCAATGTTAATGGCCTCCAAAGTCGTGAGCTTCATGGCAATTCCAAATGTGTTCGCAAAAAGGGCGGAAGAGCTGCTATGCACATTCAACCTCACCATCCGACAAAAGAGACAGAGCCCACGGTATCCTTATTGTCGTGTTTGCCCATGTTCACAGCTTCCCTTTGAACATCTGCACACATATTGACACCATTCGCGTCCGGAGTCGACGCACCGCAAAGCAAAAGTATCTCCCAGTCGTCGCGCTTTGCCCCAGTCTCCCGTCTCTTCGCATCCTGTGCGGCGGCGGCGACGTGAGCGCAGTGATATTTGTAACATCGTTTCAAGTCGTCGGACGCATGGTGTTCGGTGACAGATACGTGTGCACCCTCTTCTCCAAGTCCCAGTCAACGACCAAGGTCTTGATGAAAAGAAAAGACCTGTCAGACGACCAACAGCGCCCACCTGAAAGAGCCGGCCGAAGCCAGACGCTCGAGCAGGGCGAGATCATCGCCAGCAACAGCTCGCGCTGCCACTATATCGGCTTCACTCTTGGGCACCGCGGTTCGACTCATCAGCCAGGTTGGAGTCTGTAGCTTCTTTGAGAAGAACAGTTGTGGATGTTTACTATAGAAATGATTCTATGAAGTACTGGAAGATCGTTAGCTGGCGTGCGCGGGCAGTATAGGGGTGGTTAGGGTGCACTCACAAATCGCTGAAGAAGGAAGAAAGGATTCAGCAGACGCGCGAACGATATTCTCCAAATTTTGCCAAGCACGCTAGCGGGAGCGCGGACGGGATGAGCTGCGCTCGTCGTGATGACATCTACAACCTGGCTCGAGTGTGAAGAGGATGCTGTAAACACATCGTCTCGCGAACTCTGGTCTCACATCCTCCTTCATTGTGATCCGGCACATCGTATTGGCATTCAATGGTTCGGATTTCTCGGCGAATCGCAATGCACCAAAAGAAGCCATCGTTTCATTCGCTCGCCGGCCTTGGTAAGCAACATGGCCGGCTACTGGACGCCTTGGCTGTCGAATGCTGGGAGAGAGAACGATGGTACCAACGAGATAACTACTAATACAATATCAATTGGAACTGCCGCATCCTCTGCCCACCGCTGTTGACTCGGGAGGATTTTCGCGCGTAAAATTCTGCTCCCCCTTTCTCTTCTCTGCAGCCTCGCGTTCACTCAAGACTTCAGTCTCAGCTGCTTCCACCGCGAGAACAGAGCAACAAGCATACCACAAGCATACCACAAGCATACCACAACAACTCTCAGCACAAAGAGAACACCACTGACACCACCAAACAAACCCCAACAATTGCGAAGGAAAGCCGCTTTGCAGCGCCTCCAAAATCGCAGCAAAACAAAAATTCAAGGTGTCCAGGTTTCTCTGCGTCTGAAAATCCAATAAAGAACAAAGAACAACCAAAGACTGTGAAGGAAAGCCGCTGTGCAGCGCCTCCGAAGTAGCAGCAAATTCACGAGGCCAAATTGCCTCTGCTTGTGAAAAATCCAATAAACTACAAAGAACAACTAAAGACTGCGAAGGAAAGCCGCTTTGCAGCGCCTCCGAAGTAGCAGCAAATTCACGAGGTCAAATTGCCTCAGCTTGTGAAAGATCCCAAATTCACTCGGGACTTTTTTGCTCTGATTCACTACACCAGCAAAACGCTGACGAGGCTCACTCCATATATACACAACTACATACAAACCTCCACATATAAACCTCCACATCACCACTCCGAATCATAATGGAGAACTCGGCCGTGGAGATGATCAGCAGCTTGGAGCGACAAAACGCCCAGCTGCAGGCCGAGAACAACCAACTTCGAGCACTGCTGGAATGCCATGGCATCGAAGTCGATATCACGACTGCCACGCAGCAGTCTCCCATCGAGACCAACGAGGACTTTGTCGGTGATGAGAATCCCACCGACATCGAGACCTCAGATTCCGCCTCCTGCACAAGCAGCAGCTGCAGCGACGACATATCCTCTGAGTCCAGTGCATCCACATATGCCAGTAGCTTCTCAGACACCACCAGCATCTGTGGCAACGAATGGACTTTTGAGCCGTCCACAGATGACTGGACAACAGGAGCGGAATCTGCTCCTCAAGAAGTGAACAGCAACTGGGACAACTCCACACCGGTTGCCCCTATGATTCAACAGCACAAGCAGGTCACTCCTGCAGATACCTTTTTTGAAGAAAGCGAGCTTGCTAAGCGTACAAGACTGGCTGACGACTTCGACAAGACAAATGCTGTCTTTGTCAGGATTCCGAGCACGAGGCTGAAGCACTTCCTGACAAAAGCTGTCGACCACGCTCAAGAAGTCATTTTCCGAAGCTTCAGCAAACTCGCACCAGAGGAAGCTCCACGAAACTGGGACGCACCTGCCTTCGTCAGCTTCGCTCGAGGTGATCTTCAAGCTCTCCCGGAAAGCATACCATTCGGGACCAACACAAAATTTGGCGACAGCTTCGATGCAGATATCGAAGTTGTTAGCTCGGCGATCATTGAGACATACGACGTCCGGAACGCCGCCGCTCACCTGGGATATCTCACATCCTGGGCAGTAGACGAACTGCTCACCCGGGTTCATCGCCTCGCCATCGTCATGCAAGACGAAGGCGCTGCAGTCAAGATCCGCAAACTCCGTGATCAACTGCAAATGGAAGCCCAGCAGGGTCTTGAAAAAATCAAGGCAGGCTGGCAAGATGGCACACGACCACCAAAGCACATCGAGCGAACGTTCGAAGACTGCTTGTGTGCCAAGCCGACAGAGTGGAGCAAATTTCCACAAGTCATTCGGGAGGCCGCAGAGGCCTGGAAGCAGATGTATGATGAGTCTCACTCGACTAAGCGATCTGGCTTCATCTACCACTACACGACGGTCATGGACAAGACCGGAAATTGTGTCAAGTGGGCGGTTGCAGCGCTCGATAGTGCGCAGCAGTTCACCCAAGACATGAACGACAAGTACAACCGCCCTTATCGTGTAGAAGCGGCACGTCAACGTGAGATCCGCTGGTGAAGCATTCTTTCACCTGGTACTCGCTTCCACCTCAGAGAAACAACTGAGGAACCGAATTCATTTCTGCAGTCAGCAACGAAACCCGCACCAAGAGAGCGGCTCGCTGCACTTGGCGACACAAGTTGACACACTACTTATCCACCTGACTGAACGCTTCTGCTAGACAGCAGAGAGCAAGCGACTGCCTTCTCAATCGCAGTCAGCTAGACGCACTTCAATCAAAGAGATGCGTAGGTCGCCAGGGCAGGTAAAGGAACAAAACCGGTGCCGCCCTACAAAACACTTCTGCATGCGAACAGTTGCTTTGCAGCACAGTCGTAATTGCAACGAAGTAAAGCTCCTCCGAACAGAGGGATTATGAACACTTACGCGTGTATGCGTTTGAACAACTCCGCTAAACAACAAGGAGCACGCTACTACAGTCACAACTATCGTTGGCTACACGCTTAACATCAATGAAACGAACCTAGCGCTCGCAAGTGATGTGACAAAAACACATCACATTCCCTTGCGAAACGCTTCTGCTTGCGAACAGATACTACGCAGCACAGTCGCAATTGCAGTCAAGCACGATCTCTCTACTCGAAGGAGAGACGAAGCAACGCCTCAAGGATGAATTATTCATGAGGCAGGTGAGAGATGACAGACTCCCGTCTTCACCTGACCGAACGCTCTTGCTTGGGGACAGCTACTGTTCAGTACAGTCCCCTCATCGAGCAATGGTCGAAAGGCATGAAGGGAGGTTTTTATGGATTGATTAATGAGTGGGTGAATCAAGGCCCAGAAACGAATGTGGGGAGAAGGAATGACAAATGAATAACTGGCGGTGGAATGAGAAATGAATAACTGGTGGCGGAAGGATAATGGTAATCATGAAAGGAAGGGAAGAGAGAGGACTTTTAAAGAAGCAGCGGACGGCCACATCTCTTACAAGAAAGAAGTTAGAGCTGGTGAGGCGCGACGGTACAGGGCGAAGGTCGGGGCCCTGTACGGAACTGCTTGGCATAGTTGATGAGATATAAAGAAGTAAAAACGGGCGACCATATCTCCTCAAGCAGGAAGTTTGAGTTGGCGAGGTCGACGGTACAAGGCGAAGGCCGGGGCTCTGTACAAAACGTGCGAGCAGATGAATGAAGTCATGATGAAATAAATGATATATATAATACATCTCATCCTAAAGCCCCGAATCATCCATCTCATAAACACACTCCTCACTCCCCCACCAACCCCTCCAATCCCCACAAGTCTTCTCAAAATCCCCCAGATTCCCCAGCGCCCCCAGAATCTCATCCTTACGTTCCAAAAACTGCATCGAAAGCCCTTGTCCCACATGCCAAGGAATATGACAATGCATCAACCACAGTCCCGGATTATCAGCAGGGAAACCTACGACGAGATAGCCTCCCGCAGGTAATGTGGCCGTGTCGCGACGTGAGGGGTTTGTGAATTTTAATCCGGATTTGTCGCCATCAAAAAGACCGGATCCTGAGCCGAGGATGTAGAAGTCGTGGCCGTGGAGGTGGATGGGATGGGGGAGTTGGACTACGTCGCTTTGGTCGGCTTGTATGACCCAGAATGTCCAGGCGTTGGCGGGACGGTCGATTTCGAAGACGTTGGTTTTGGATTCGAAGGTGTAGTTGCCGTCGAGGACGTTTTGGAGGGTAGGGTGTTGCCAATTCACGCGGATATCGCTGCCGTTGACGAGCCACTGGACTAGAGATCCGCCGTCTGCAGTCGTGGTTCCGTTGAAGTCCACGATGAAGGATTTTATGGCTGTGTCGAATTCATCGGCTGGCACGATGTTGGAGACATATGGTGTCACGGACTCATCGTAGCAGGCTGTGGATTTTGTAATCGTGTTGGTGGAGGTTGGATCGTCGGTAGAGGCACCTTCGTAGCGAATGATGGAGAGAATGTTGTTTGGTTGCGCGTTTCTTCCACAGGCTGTTCCGACGTCTGCCCGTAGCCAGTAGTTCCCCACTGCTTGATTAGCATTGACAATGATGTCGTAGCGCTGTCCAATTCCGATTGCGACGGAATTCGTGGTATAGGGCTTGATAGGAACGAAGTCAGATGTGATGACTGTGAAGTTGTGGTTATCGATGGAGACATGGAAGATGTTGTCGATACCCGTGTTGATCAGCCTCAGCCGGTGTCGTTTGCCTTTTGTAAATTTTGTGACGTGGTAAGCGCCGCCATGCTCAGACTTCATAGTTCCATTGATCAGTCCACCGACAGGAGTGGGAGGACCTCTAGTGCTATGCATGGCCTGTTTATTGAGCGTGAATGCCGTTTCGTGGTACCAATCTGTGATTGCCAGGGTGCCAGAGTCGAGGTCGTAGTTTCCGCTTGCCGGGCCATTAATCACGATTGCACCCACGACTCCATCGCCATACTGCGCTGAGAAGTGGCTGTGGTACCAGGACGTTCCGAACTGCGTACATCGAATTACATATTGCTTTGTCGAGCCAGGTGCTATCGGGCATTCAGTAACACCATTAACGCCGTCATGCTGGCAAGAGTTGAGTTGTCGCAGCCCGTGCCAGTGAATGCTCGTTCCATTATGTTGAAGTGAGTTCTTGACATTAACAACCATGGTATCTCCCCAATCTGCATAGAGTGTTGGACCAGCTGATTGCGGTTAGCCTGTGCGGTTCACGTCATGATTGGTGCTTCTCACGATATTGGCCGTTAATAGCCATGATCAGCCTCTCGTAGCCGTCTGGTGCCATAGTGGTATTGGTTATTTCGAGATTATATGTCACAGTCTTTCCTTCAGGTGGGAGCTTCGCGTCGAAATCTGTTGCGATGCTGAAGCCGGTCTTCCAGCAGGCTCTGGTATTCGGTCCATTCGTGCACGCAGCATCCGGTACGCGTGTGGTGCTGCTGGCTTGTCGAGGTTCCAAAGCGCCATCTTCCCACGCGAGCTCAACTACAGGAGTCGGAAAGGCCAAGGAATGAGCTGGTTTGATAGTGGCTACAGCGTATGCCAAGCTGAACAAAGTTAACGACTTCATCACCGCAGTCTTATGCCCTCTTTGCAACGAATGACTGAACCAATGAGATATCTACCTTGGCCAATATCAGCGAGAGATGGTTTTATAGAGTGTGGCAGCTTTGCTGCGCCTCGGAAGAACGACCGCTCCCGCTCCCCACGGCACTATGCTTGTGGTGGCCAGCCTGTCTGCGGCTGATGCATGCCACCGAACTCCACGTGGTCGAGACGTTGCAGTTCTCGTGCTAGGCATCCTATGATACGTGACGGAGAGTAGAAGAATAGATATGCTTGGCGCCACAGGTGCTGAGAATGTAGGCGAGTGTGGCGAGAATTTCTGCTCGTTACATTCCCTGATCCTAGGGGTTTGAATGCGAGGACATCAGGCGGCTACGGACTCCGTGCGCAAGGAGGACGCTCCGCACAGACGAGGCGGTGTGGTAAGGATGGTGGCGTAGGAAAAGTCGTCGGCAGGCCCCTTGGTGGACTCACATTGCCACAAATGGTGATGCAGAATCCAGATAGCACTTAGATTTAGACATTTCAGCGACCAAATTCAGGCTGACCGCCGTTCCGAGTATTGGAGGATGCACCACTAGTTCCCCTGCCTGCTGTCATCAATAGTCCGTGCTTGTTGCCTCTGCTGTGGAACGTCGTGTGGTCGCCCGATCTTGGCTGCAGAACATATTCTCCCACTCGCAACGCAGGCTGCCTGTGACTCGTGAGATGGCTCGTACACAGATTCCGTATCACCAGATTTGGAAGTTACCACGACGCTGGGATGTCAGTGCTACGTCTCAAGCCTGAACAATCGTCGCCATTTCCATCTCGTCTGCTAGTCGCGTGTCGACGAAAATCGAGTTGAATCCCTGCTTCGCTCGCGTGTTGTCTTGAGATAGCGCCGGCGACCACGCTCAACTGAGCGGCCACCGGGAATCCATGCCTGCCACGGGCCACGGCCCACAATATTCGGAGTACGGAGGAGCTAGTACAGTATTCATCACTCGTAGACGAGGAGTTGCATCCTGCGCCTAGGGATGTGAATCCACCGTGGATTAGCAATCGTCCTTGTATACACCTCGTAATATACGGGGATTACGGGTATATACTAGGTATATATAAGAGAGGGCCTATACTAATACCTCGATATCTTAGGGAATCTATAACGTATTAGCTTAGTTATATAACTATTATATAACTTCTTAGTATATAAAGAATCTTTATACTATTTTTTAGTCTATAGAATAGATAGAATATAGGCAATTAACGAAGCTAATTTAACCGCCGATAATATGGTACTACGTAAGTAATTAACTACGCTATACGTAATAGAATCGAACCGCTAAGCCTGTATCTCGGCTATTATCCGCGTATTACATAACTCCTCTATAGGTGTATACCAGGCATCCGACCTCGAGGGCTGTGTATATGGTGTATTACACGCTATATACACGATACAATGGATGGTGGGCCCCATCACTACCTCCGCCTGCTATTTTGAACTCGGGATGAGGTCGTCGCTGTCTGGACGATCTGATCCCGTCTTGGCGAGCAAGGATCTCAACCTAAATTTAGCGCCTCTCCTCGCCAACGACATCTCTGCTTCACGCCTTTCTCCGTTGCGCAGAAAAATTCTCCTAGTTGCATCATGCATCTGCTCCGTACCTACTCGCGACTACGCAGACGGGCTGCGCAATCATCTTTCGAAGCGCTGGGCCAGCAAGGTCTGCGTGCTATCTCCACTCCGCAAAGCGCTCCTCGAGCTGAATACCAGCGAAACGCAACAATGTCAAGAGCTTTGTGTGCTTTGAGGGCACCGGAGAACAAGCAGCGTACAGCACGTGCCAAGTAGAGCCTTGGTTCGCGATGTTCCTTGCGTTCTGCAAGCTAGCGCTCGTGATCGGATCCATCAAGCTTACCACCCAATCTCCACTGTAGAACGTGAAGCCGGAGCAAGAGCACACGCAATGGGGGCGGAGATACACAACTCAACTCGAAACGTGGATTTGTTGCACAATGGCAGCCTTGCTCGATCAAGGGCAGACTCACAGCCTAGAAACCGCTAGTGCGACGTGCGTGCTCAAGATATCGGGAGTTCGGTATAGTATGTTGCCCTATCGAAGTTCTCGCATATGATCAAGAGAAAAGGACCGTGGCACTCGGTCTCTGCTGACCGCAGCTGCAGCCAAGATATTCAATGATCTCCTGCAGCCTGCAAGCGCCGCGCGCTACTTACCGACCTAGAACACGCAAGCCTTGATCCATGTACACATCACGTCTGGGCAGAACATCAACAGTCCAAAGTGGAGATGGAGAAGCTCAAATACGACAACCACATCGGGGTGCGGCCTCCTCTGAGCGCTATTTCGGTGCCCTCCAGGCATCGTTAGCGACCTGTACCACGATGATCGTGGGCCCAGCTGAACTAGCTTTGGTAATCTCAAGCCATAGCAGAAGGCACTTTCAACAATGCGCTGTGTGAGTGGCTTTACTCTTCCGAAGCTCTGCAGGAAATGCCGTCTGAGCGCTGTTGACAAGGGTAGACGGCAACCCAATTGGCTCGTGCTGTCTGATAGCTCGCGATTGTTCTCGATGCTAGCTCATCCTGACCACGAAATGCATTCGTAGTATGAGGCTCGTGGCCATCACTGCCCTACGATGCCTGCTTACGCTGGCTCAGCAGGACCCGAGGCTGGGGCTTGGACGCATCTGAGCATTGTACTGCAGCAATCCAGAGACTCGTCTTCCATCGGATCTCGGTTTTAAAAGGAAACCTAGCAAACCTCGTGTGAGTCTGTGTTCAGCCCTCTAAGTCACAGTCAAACCTCCTCCTCTCAGCCCTATCAATAGCCGACATTCGCTCTATCACTTTCCGCAGCCATGCAGCTTTGCTTTCTTTTTGCTGTCACGGTTCTAGCGTTTTCTTCTGGAACTGTCGCCGAAAATCTGGATGATGCTGTTGAGCACGATTTCATGAAGACTGGAATCTCAAGGAGGCTCGATTTGGCGGCGAAGATTTTTCGCAGAGAGGATCCCAAAGAGAACAACGAAGATTTTGATTACGATGAAGACAGCATATGCTACAGCTATGGCATCGACTATCAGAACGGAGGCAGCTACTTCATTGACTCCCGGTCAAATGCGAGCTTCACCTGCGTTTCGCAATTTGAGAGCTGTGTAGAAGACACCTACTCAAACATAATCCTGGTCAACGACGATACTGGTGATCAAGTACTGTGTACAGATGTTCCGACAACGCCAGATCTTGTCTCTCAAATGTCGACATGTCCAATCACCAAAGATGAGATGACTTCTGGCGACTGGAGTATCATTGTCATAGGCAACAATGGCGACGGCTCTCCTTTCGGCTGGCAGCGCGATTTCTATCTAACTGTCGGCATTCCACAAACAACTACGATTACCAGCACCTTGACTTTCTCCGAAACCACAACACCAGTTGCTACCACAACGAGTCAGTTCACCTATGCTGCACCTTTCATTTTAATCTGCTAATGCCCTGTAGCCACGTCAACAATCCAGACGACAACGAATGTCCCGAATAAGTCAACAGTCACGGTTGCTGCATACACCAGGACATTAACAGTAACGCCCAAACCAGTCATCACAACCACAAGCAAGATCATCACACGCACATTCGATAGCTGGACAAGAACAGTCTCAACAATCACAAAAACCGTCTACCCAACATGCACCGTCCCGCCAAGACCCGAAAATCCCGACCCAGAATGCCGCATCAAGCCAACAGTCATTCCAATCCCCAAAGGCCTCAGCATCAACATCAGCAAGAAATCCAAGCGCGCAGACACACCGCTCAATGCAGAACAACTCAGGAAAAGATTCGAACAGCTCAAAGCTACCCGCGAACGTCTCGCCCTCGCACTCACACGACGCTCTCCCGACGCACCAACAATTACAGAAACAGATCCAGTCCCAGCTAGCACCACAACCACATCCACAGCCCCCACGTCGACATTCACGGACGTCAGCCTCACAACTTCGACAGCTACGATCACCGATCCACCTAAAACAGTGAAAAAGGGAACAAAAACTGTTACGACGACTTTGCCACCGAAGACCAGAACGATTACGAAAATCGGATACACTATCACCTATAAAACGAAAACTATGGCTAAGACTTGGACTTATACGACTACAGCCACAGCTGCTGCTTCCGTCACTGCGTGTTTGAAGAAAGGAGGACATTTCGGAAGTGTTTGGTGATAGAGGGAGACATGAGTTTTATGATTTATGACTGGGATAGAAATGCTTTTTGATGGAAACACCTAACCGCTACCTAATGCTACTTTTACAGTTGAGAAGCAGTCTTTCCAAGTTTCTTGATCCTCAAGCAGACGTCTATTGCCGACGTTGGGGTGTAACTTCCTCGCTTAGACGAAAGTTGCTGTAGTTTAGATACATGCCTTGGGAAGTCCGTGTTGGCTGGGAGGTGATTCTGGCAGCGGTTGCGCGAGAAGATGGGTAGGCTGTTCTCCCTGCAGCTCTTGCGTACGCTGCTGGCAGCAAGGATTTTTCCGTGCTGTGTGCTTGCGACGTTACCACGGGAACGTTGTTGGGGGCAACATGTGGCTTTTGGAACGTAGAGGTCGATGTTCTCGAATCTGGATCCGGCAAGCCTGAAGGGACTTTCGTTATCGCTGTTGCTGGTCTTGGCAGTCTAGATGTATTGCCGCCGACGTCTGTCGCTGCTGATATCGGGTGCACGTCATTGGTAGGAGCGGCTCTAATTCCTGATGTTGTCGGACTTCGAATCAGCTTCGGGGCGGAACACGAGGTCCAACTATGTCCCGCAGAGGGCTTAGTCAGGGACGGTGCGCTCTCAGCACTTCTTGCCATGCCCGAGGTCGCAGCACGCTCTGGTCCCGTTGTATTCGAAGGCAGACGATGACCTGAATTGCAAAGTCTTTCAGATCCTTGATGTTCAGTTTGAGGAGGTCTCAATGCCGGTCCTCTCTTCTCATCAGCCTCTAGCGCACTTCGCTCATTTCTGGTGAATCTGCCTGTCAGGCTGATGCTATTGTCGAGACTCATGTTCAGACCAGACTCTCGATTTTGTCGATGATCTGCTCGTAGAAATCTTTCGACGGATGTCATAGGTGCAGATTCTTGTCTTTGGAAGAAGGGTGTCTTTCTGCTTGCCATATGTACGGGCGGCCGTGGATAGGAATCATTTCGTTGATGCAAAGCAACATGCTGATCTTGACCAGTTGGAAATGTGTTTGCGACTGGCGCACCAATTGCTGGAATTCCCGGACGCGCTACCATACTTCTGCTACTGTCCGTTCTGGCTGTCGACTGGACATGTTCACTGTCTCTCCTATCCTCGCTCGGAAGGATTTGAGCCTGCCGGAACGTTCGAGTAGATGTAGGAGCGCTATGAACTTGGCCCTGGGGAGACTTCTCAGAGGCTCCGATTGAGGCATGGGTAGGATGGCGAAGATAGTGACGGGCCTGACTGTCCCTGCCGAGTCGTGGACTTGTCTTCTCCTTTTCCGGGATAGGTGATGGTTCAGCCTTCACTCTGATCATCTCAGCTCGCTCCTTGCTCACTGAGTTGTCAATCACACGAAGCAGCTCCGTCTCATCCTCTGCATCCAGTGGCTTGTTTTCTTCAGAAACTTCCGTGTAGCTACCTCGACCGTTCTCAACGAAATGCCTGGACGGTAAGATATGAAAGTCGGTGACCGGCAGAGTTCGATGAAAGTAATGGTAATCGTGAAGCTCTCGGTCAACAGCCTGCCTTGTAATCTCATAAGGCTGCACAACGTGTGTTGCATGGGTGACTGCAGGTTGCCAGACGACAGTCCTATGGGTCTCTTCGGTATTGGTGAGATCGAGCGCGCTCAGTGCGTGGCCTATGGCGCCGTCGCGATCAGATGCAGTGGATCGATACTCGTCGACGTCCGGAGCAGCTCTATCGACATTCCATGGCGCGAGAGATGTCTCCATCAAGAACCATTCATGCTGTCGCACCGGCAGCTTCGGCAATGGCTTGTGCAGGCTTCCATGTCGTGTGTGCACTGATTGTCCATGCTGACGACTTCTGATGTGGTTCCAAATGTCCCCAAGCCGGTGTAGGTATGGGGGCATTGTAGATTGCATTCGAAGGTCACGGCAAGCAGGCTTGCGGGAGAGGAGGTGCACTTCTGCCATGGCAGTACAGCATGGAGATCAGACATGAAGGACGGCGATGCATGGTGGGATGGAGGGACACCGTCAATGCGTCCAATGGGCAGGTGTCGCTTTCCTTCCTTTGCCTCGCGGTACGTCAAGGCAAATTGAACGCGGCTTCCCTTAGCGCCACGCGTGGTAGCCAGGACAACGCATACTGCAAGGAGACTTCAAGTTGTCGTTCAGTGCCGCAATGCGGATGTTTGATGTATGATATGCCGATGCGTGCTGATCACTCCGAAGTGTTCTCAGTAGACGCGCAAGCCGTCTGCGATGTCGACGCCTCGGACGCTGACGATATACGGAGTCAATTGCTGTCGTGCCTGCCTCGGGGCACCTACCTGCACTTTCCACATCGTCCACATCGTGGTTGCCGCGCGCAGCATATGGCAGCCACGTTGCTGCCGCTCAGGACGAGACAACATCCATCTTCTGACGCGATTCAATCTTCCGTTGTACATCCACCTCGCTTCCGAGCATTTACACAGACCTTCAGCATCTTGAATTCCAGCACCCCTACAGAGCTCTCTTACTCACACAACCATGGAGAACGCTAGACAAGGTGTCGAATCCCATCTGGCCAAGGCCGGCCATCATGACACTACCGTCCATGAGAAGGTCGCGCCAGCTGTCACCCGTGAGACCATCACTAGAACGGAGCACGAGGTACGCACACTTCGCTTCTCGATTTCACTGCTGGCAGTGCCACTGACTGCCACTCCATAGGAAGTCACAACTGCCGTCGACCAGGAGATCCATCAAGACCACTACCATGTCTCGGTCCAGCCAATTACGGAGGAGGAGTATCGCGAGGAACAGCACCATCACACCCTTCTTCCCGTCGAGCAGGAGAATTTTGAGCATGATGACCCGGCAGAGGTTCAAAGCGTGCTTGCAGAGGTCGCTTCCCAGTTCCAGAACGAGGTCAACAACGTCACTGCCGAGAAGACCACTTCTACACTGCCAGACATCGAAGGAGTGCACGTGCACCATCACGTGTTCGAGACAATTCAGGTGAGTCGCTCCGCTTCCGCTTCCGCCCTGTGCGCTCTCCGCGTCGCGGACAGTCGTCTCAACTCGGAAGCAACTTTCGGAGCTGATCTGTTTTCCTTAGCCTGTCATCACCAAGAAAACCTTCCAGCCTCATGTCTACCACGTGGTCCGGCAACACCGCCATATCCATCACAACCGCGCCATCTATCATGCTCCCTCGACCTTACCAGCTCTGACGCTTGCAGAGTTCCTGAAGAACGGTGGAGTGCTCAATGGCCGTGAGGAACGCTATGATGCATTCGAAGGAGAGCCTCGCTCGGTCGGTGAAGCTTTGAGGGGCGATACCAAGACACCGTAAGTGATCATTTGGTGCCGCGATGTCTATCTCCAGATACTAATGGCAACCAGGGCGCCAGATGCGAAGCCAGCAGCGCCACTTGAGCCGGCAGAGCGAGCGGCCTTCGCTAGCCTCGACCGTGTGCTGTCCGAGCGTGTCCCCGCCGTACGATTCGACCCTGTGCCACTGGAGCGAACTCCCACAGCGCCTGCAGCGACTCCTGCCGTGGAGTCATCGCCACCTCCGCCTCCGCCTCCGCCTCCGCCTGCCCCTCCAGTGCGCATGGGAACTGCCGATGCTGCCTCACACCCCCTCATGAACCCGTCCACCTCTCTCCCTCAGCACCATTATCGAAGTTCGGCTCCACACCCTAGGCGCACGGCCGGGGTCAGATCGCCGAGCGCCCACCGAGATGAGTGAGGTGAGGCAGGGGCCTAGATAGCCGGAGTGACCAATTCTCACCTAAATTGCACCCTTAGGTAGCATACAGAATGCAAAATGTCACCTCGCATGCTACATCGCTTCCGCGCAAAGACCGTCTCCGAGTCCACGATGTTTGGTCTCAAGGTCTTACGCCCGATAGCCGAGTAAGAGTGATATCAATCGTCTACTCGTTTCGAGTAGTTTCCGGCTCACTTCAGAGTGTGCAATGTCATCGCTTCCGCGCAAAGACCTTTTCTAAGCCTATGATGTTTCGTCTCGAGGTCCCAAGCCCGAAAGTCGAATCGGAAGTGGCATCGATCGCCTACTACTGTAAGGATTTTCCGGCTCACTTCAGAATGCGAAATGTTATCGCTTCCGCGCAAAGTCCTTTTCTAAGCCTATAATGTTTCGTCTCAAGGTCCTACGCCTGAAAGTGGAATCGGAAGTGACATCGATAGCCTACTCGTGTAAGTAGTATCCGGCTTGCTTTAGAATGCGAAATGTCCTCCAGAATGGTACCCTGACCTGGTACGCTGTGTATCCGAGGGGGGCATGCCGTGTCTGACTGCTGACAGGCATCGAGTGATTGCCAGCGCTGGCTTGGGATTCAGCCGGACCGAGTTGGGCATCCTGTGTCTGACTGCTGACGGTGACCGAGGGATTGCCAGCGCTGGCTGAGCGATGATGGCATCTGAGGCGACAGGTGCGACTTTCCTCTGAGGCTGTATTGGCGGATCATCGCGTGTTCCTAAAGGCAGCCATCTCTTGACCACAGTCTCGTTTTCCCACTCGCGGTGGATCATTCGAACCTGCCAAGGCGACATGCCAGGGCTTAGAGAGCCCGAATTTGGCCGGCTAGCATACACAGCGGGAAATAACACTCTTTTGTAAGCCGGAAACTTGGATTCAAGGATTATCGTACGATGGTCAAGCCTGATCTCCCTCAGGAGAAGGCGATGTTCATATGGCAGTCCTTCGATCCAGCAATGCTAAAATAGCCAATGGAACTTTTCAAAGCCTGTGACGTAGAAAGTGGTGTTGCCGTAGTACTGTCTTGCGAATGCGGCCCTTGCCGACTGATGCACCTGAAGCTGCACAGGCGGCTTGTAGTATCTATCGAGATCGACAACCAGGTCCTGCTCAGCGGTGAATACGAGGTTGTAGATGTGATCGAAAAGTTCTTGTGGAAGGTTGAATAGCCCGGCGTTCAGTTGGGCCACGGTGGGCGTTGACGGCGTCATATTGGCAGCAAGTCAGGATAATGTACGCTGCCAGAATTCCTTTTGCGTCCTGGAAGTGAGATGATGTCGTTGATCACCAGGAATCGTGATAGACTATATACTCGACAAAGAATCAGTGTCCTCAGTGGTGTGCGCGCCGTCTCCATTTTTTTGCGAAAAAAGTCCTCATAACCTGAGGATACTTTGCGAGCTGCTAATAAGCATGTTTCCCGAAAACGCTATCACGGCCCGAGCAACACAAGCCATATCTGGATGTCAGCCCTCACGGAACAGGTGGACATAGAAGGTGAGCACCGAGTTCCGTTTTCTGCTTCGCGACATACATGGTTGTTCGAATATTCAATAGGTCTCGTCCAATCCTGAGATACAAGATAGGTAATTGACCTATTGCAATAGGACCAGCGCGCTAGTTACCGCTACCAGGGCTCTGGAAGATGTACAGCTGTATCATGCAAATGCTTAGTAATTCATCATGTCTGCTTACGAGTCAGTGGTTATGGTAGCTTCAAGATCTCGATAGAGTAACTCACCTCTTCCAAACAATGCTCGCTTACTCCAGTCCATCGCAAGCAGCATACGCGTACGTAGACTGACGCTCTGCGCGAAATAGATACTACGCCAGAGATACACGGCGAGCAGACCACCGCCCCACCCATGGCCATTGAAGTCGAAGATTGCTGCGTTACCAATGTATGCCAGACTGCCCATATGCTTATACTCGAATGCTTTGTATACGGCATCGTCGACATCGCCATCGATAATGTCGTTCAACCTCATGCCATACTCAGCGCGTGCTAGCTTGTTGAGCTTGCGTCCGAGGTAGACACCTTGCTGATTGGCGCGTTGCGCTGTTGCTGGCAGAGAGGTGAGCTTGCTATCGATCTGCTTAAGGAGTTCACTGAGCTCGCCGAAGTCTAGAGTGCCATTCTTGTCCTTGTCGTATTGTTCGAAGAGCTTCCCAAGTCGCTTGAGATGGTCCGATGCCTGCGGGAAACGCGCCTTGACGCGCTTCGCAACTTCGCACCATTGCGGGTATGTAATCTGCATTGTGGCTGGATCTTTGCCTTTTTCCCAGGCCAATGTACGCAGAAACGTAATGACGTGGTCTGAGACATTGTTCTGGACAGTACTGCAGTCACCAATTGCGTAGACGTCGCCTAAAGGTGCGCCTGCGAGACGCAGATGAGTGTCGGTCTCAAGAGCGTGGCGGTTGTTCTGGTTGCCGAATTTCTTGGCGATGTTCTGAGCGAATTCAGTCTGCGAAACTCCTGTAGACCACAGGCAGAAGCCCATGGGAAGTTCCTTCGTGATTACGCTGCCGTCCGCGTCCTTTTGAGTATAAAGTATTCGGTCTGATTGCACCTCCTTTACACGTGCGTTGGTCTGCACGTCGACGTCGTCGTGGGCCAAGCGATCTTCTGCGTATTTGCTGAGAGCTTCGTCGTAGGTGTTGAGAATGTGGCCACGAGACTGGATGACGTGCACAGAAATCTCATTTCTTAAAAGTCTGGGATAGAACTTGGTGAGATCCTCATTCAGCATGTCGTAGAGCTCAGCAGCAAATTCGACTCCAGTAGGACCGCCACCAGAAATAACGAAGGAGAGCAATCTTTTTCGCTCTTCGTCGGAGGTAGTGGGCAAAGATGCAGTTTCGAGGTTGCGTATCACAGCATTTCTGATCTTGCGAGCATCTGAAATGTCCTTGAGGAAATGGCAGTGCTCTAGTCCTTTGACGCCATGTGGGTTTGTGGTAGATCCGACTCCAATAATGAGCTTGTCATATGGCAGGTAAAAGCGCCGCTTTCCGCCATCTGAGTCGTAAGATTCCAGCTCGACCAACTTGTTACTAAAGTCAACGTCCACGGCAGACGCCTTCAGGAAATGACCTTTGATTCGCTTGATGATCCCACGCACTGGCTCGACCAGACTTCTGAATTCCAAAGTGCCCACAGTCGCGGATGGAAGCATTGGTGTGAACAGAAAGTGATTCGAAGGCGAGACGACTGTGACGTGGTACTCGGCAGCGTTCAACTCCTTCAGCAATGCCACGCTCCCCCAGCCTGTGCCCAAAATGACCAGCTTTGGCTTGTGCTTCTGCTCTCTCATCCCCGAATCCTCCTCATCGTCCACAAAATACTCGGCGATGGGTAGATTCTTGGGACCGCCCTTCCGCGGATTCAAAGCCAGCTCTGAGACGGCAAGCTCCGCGGTATCTGGATTTTCACGATATGTGGTAGCATCGTAGATGAAGAAGGCGACGACCAGTCCACCGCTGATAACGATGAACAAGCCGAGTGAGGCCAGCGCTTTGTAGGCATAGCGAAGGATTATGCTCTTAGACTGCTTCGGACCAGCCGCAGACTCTTTCGTCGAAGCCCATCGGACCTGGACCTGTACGTCCTTCGCTGACGGCCGCTCGAAGGTGTGTCGGACAGTCTTCGCTATCGATGGCGAGGATTGGCGGGTGATGGGTCGTGTCTGCGCTTTGAACGGAGCTGGAATGGAGGCATTGGCATTGGCTCTATTTCGCGTTGCCTGCTGCCACGGCTGTGTGTGCACTTGGCGCAGGCTGGAGCGAGCAGAGCCGGGAATGGCTCGCTGCATGGGTAGCATCGCTAAGCGGCCTCTTATCGCATGGAAGCTTTCCGACCACGAGATGTGTCGGTTGTGGGAGGAACGCAACGCAGGATTGAGGATTTGGTTAGGTATTGGTACGCCGGTGCACAGGAAACGAATGCTGCAAGATGATGATTCTACTCAGCGAGTGCAGGAGAGGAGATTAATGAAGCTCGTATGATCATACTGTCGCTGTCGTATTGCACACGGAAAGTTGGGAATCGGTATCCGTGGTGGTGGTGACGTAGCGTGCTTTGCAGTTGCCGGACCACCCGTCAAACTTTGAAAGGTCTCTGTCACATGCTGGCTCCTGACACAACTTAACATTCACTGGACTCTGACTGCTGAAAATGGCCGCCGAGAGGATCACGACTATTTCTCCTGCGACCAACAAGCCCATCGTAGAACGCTATGGCCCTACAGATGCTGAATTTGCAGACATCCCAAAGACTGCTCAAAAGGCCTTCTTGAAATACTCCAAGACGCCACTGGCAGAACGGCAGAAGATTGTCAAGAAGGCACTGCAGTTGCTTGACGAGAAACAAGATGAATTGGCAAAAGACATTACCAACGAGATGGGACGACCAATTGCATTCGCCGCGAAAGAAGTCACTACTGCTGTGGCGAGGGGCGAGTACCTCTTGAAAATTAGCGACGAAGCTTTGTCAGATACACCGGGCGAGCCTCAAGAAGGCTTCAAACGCTTTATCAGGAAAACCCCGCTCGGTCCTGTCTTGATTCTCTTCCCATGGAATGTGAGTGATTCCGCAGAAGTTGTCCTGACGAAACCGGTCAGCTGACTCATGAAAGTACCCATATCTAACACTCGTCAATTCCCTCGTGCCAGCACTCCTAGCGGGCAACAGTGTCATTTTGAAGCCTTCACCACAAACGCCTACGACTGCGGAATCTGTGCACAAGATCTTTGTCGAAGCTGGACTCGACAAAGATGTCATCCAGTTCTTCCACGCTGGCGATTTCGACAAAATCGCAAAATTGGTGCAGGCTCCTGAGATCCAGCTAGTCTGCTTCACAGGCTCCGTTGCCGGCGGTCTCGCTGTGCAGAAGGCGGCGGCTGGCCGCGTTGACTGTCGCGTTGGCCTAGAGCTTGGCGGCAAAGACCCGGCCTATATTCGGCCTGATGTTGACCTCGCGTGGGCGGCCGAGGAGATTGTTGATGGTGCTGTTTTCAACTCTGGCCAGTCTTGCTGCAGCTTGGAGCGTGTCTATGTTCACGAAAGCGTGCATGACAAGTTCGTCGAGGAAGTAAAGAAGGTCCTTGCAAACTATAAACTTGGCGACCCAACGGACAAGGCCACACATGTTGGCCCTGTTGTCAGCAAAGCGGCGAAATTGCGCATTGAAGATCACATCAACAATGCTGTCAAGCAGGGGGCGAAGAATGAGACACCCGACAACGCCTCTTTCAAGAACCCCCCATCCGATGGCAATTACGTGTCGCCCACCCTCTTGACGAATTGTACACAAGACATGCAGGTTGTGCAGGAGGAGACATTTGGCCCGGTCATACCTGTTCTGAAGGTGAAGTCTGATGCTGAGGCTGTTCAAAAGATGTCCGACAACCAGTATGGTCTCACTGCATCGGTCTGGACCAGAGACGTCGCCAAAGGCAACGAACTTGCTGATGATATCGAGGCCGGCACTGTCTTCATCAATCGCTGCGACTATCCCGCTCCGGATCTGGCTTGGGTTGGGTGGAAAGACAGTGGCAAAGGCCAGACATTGTCGCGCTTCGGGTTCGATCAATTCGTGAAGCTCAAGAGCTACCACGTGAAGAACTACCCCAAATGAGGAGCAAGAGCGACGACGAGGTAATCCCGGGACAGGCCGGCTGCTGCATCAACCAAATGCGACAACTTCTATTCTGGTGGTAAACTCTTGCTTTATAAAAGAAAGTCAGCCAAACGACGCTGCGGCGCCAAATGGTCGGAACTTTCGGATTGACAGGCCATGCATGCCGGGTGCTGCACAGCTGCAGGACTCAGGATGCACGGACTGCGCATCGCGGATGATGATCAATTAGTGCGGTCGACGCAAGGCACGGCACGTAACACAAGGCAGATGTGTGAACCTCGACTTCTCTAGCGTCTCCGTCCCCGCTTTGTTCGCGACCTCACTTCTCGACTTCAGCCACCGACTAATAATCAGTTACCAGAAACGTGTCGATTGGGCCTGTGGCGGACCGACACTCTAAAGGTCCCAAAGCCGGGGGGGGGGGGGTGTGCCTGAATCTCCTGTCCAAATCGGTGCCTCTGAAAGTGAAACACACATCCAAAACGCAATTCTGATGTGCACCTAGGGTCGACAATCAATGTTTCTGGCGTCATTCTCGAAGAACTATCCGTCTCAATTAGCACAACCCAACGGACTCCTAGCCTACTTTGGCCTGAGTCAAGTTCCTTGGCCTCGGCATGTCATGAGCATCTCGCTGTAGCACTGAATCTTAAGGACCCGCCACTGCACAGGCTTCCCTTTGTTCGCAACAGCATTCCAGCACTGTGGATCAAAGGGCCAATCGAAGAATGCGGCTTTCACGCATTTGATCACGAACAGCAACCGAGTCTGGAGCCATGCGAGGGCAAAGAGCAAGCGAAAGCTTCGCGTGGCTCTAAGTTACCCAAGCAATCTCTTTCTGACAGGCAGGACGTTGTCGCTATT
Source organism: Pseudocercospora fijiensis CIRAD86 (assembly GCF_000340215.1). Classification (NCBI taxonomy): domain Eukaryota; kingdom Fungi; phylum Ascomycota; class Dothideomycetes; order Mycosphaerellales; family Mycosphaerellaceae; genus Pseudocercospora; species Pseudocercospora fijiensis. The sequence goes on along the minus strand of NW_006921540.1, from coordinate 956,215 downwards.
TCGACCGACAACCTGTTGGCATCCAACAGGCCTCTATACATTGTGCCTATCATACCCTCACCTCCTGATGTACCGAGTACCTTACTATTATCCGCCACCTCCCGCCGCCCTCGCCCTATTGCATAATATTCCTGCACGCACATCACACTCCTACGGTGTGTCTTGCGCAGAGACGCCGTCATAGCAGGCATACAGAATAATTGCTATCGTCTTCAGTCCTCGGCAGACTGTCTCAAAAACAGCCAGATACGCCTTCAACTCAAACCCTGAGCTTGCACATCAAAGAAACCACATACCTGCAGCAGATCGCACCAGATCTGAGATCAAGCTACGCCTTCGCACCCGCATCTAGAAAGCTGAAACTCGATATTGCATGCGAATGTGCCGAAACTGTCTTAAGTCGCGTGCTTCTCGCTTGCATAGCCGGAAAGACATTGAGTGAGAGTCAGACAACCTGACCGCCACATACGCTTTGAACGAGAAGCTGGAGCCAAAGCAAGTTTGCTTCAAAAATGCAGAAAGCGCCGTCGACCATGGAAACGTCACGAACAGAAGACATGTTCAAGGACGATCGGCGGGGCCAGGAAGAACCACGAACATTTGGCGAATCACTGGCACGATTCTTTGGCGTCATGTTTTGCTGTATGAGTAGTTATGATGATGAAGTGGATGAGACGCATGGCAGTGACCGGAAGCTGGAGATTGTGAGTGCAGCCCGATTTTGTACATCAAGCATCGACCAGATCCACCATGTACTAACAAAAACATTAACAGAGTGCACCGACCAACTTTCGGAGAGAGGAAATGGACATACCTGGCTTGACAGAAGAACAGTACGCAAAGCGTTGATCCTGCAACTCAAACAATTCATACTGATATCCATTTCCCTCCTCCAGAAGCAAAATGTACCGCGAAAAACAACGCCGCGACGCAGAACGCATGTGGAACCACCTCCAACCTCTCCGCTCCTCACCCTCCGGCACCTTCGCCGAAAGACCAGCAGACAACTACCCAACCTACGAAGCCTTCACTCAACCCCGTTCCGCTCCAAAACCAGGCCAACCGCGTCGAAGTCCCTTGCACGTCGACACCTCCCCCAACTCCACCCTCGCACAATCCACCTCTCCCACCACAGCCAACTCCCGCGCCGACTCCGCTTTCCACCAGTCCCGCTCCAACCCCCGCCTCACAGATCGCGTCAAAGCCCATAGTCGGAAATTCTCGGATTCTTGGAATTATCGGAAATCTGCGCAGGGGGTGGATTATCATCAACCTCCGTATAATGCGGTTTCGAAATATGATGATGTGGAAATGGCGAGGTTGATGTTGAATTCTGAGAGTAAGACGGCGGTGAATAGTTCTACTGGGTCTCCGGTGGGTGAGGGGAAGCAGTCGGAGGATAGTTTTTGTACGAGGGTGACGGATGTTGTTGAGAGTACGGAGCGGGTGGGGGTGGGGATGGGGTATAAGATTTGAGTTGAATTGAATGGATGGATGGATGGGAGGGCAGGCAGGATTGTTGGGTGGCGGCGTCAAGGTGTGTGGGCTTGCTTGTATGGTGTCATGGAGAGCGATATATCATGACTTTTTGGGAGTGAGTACCTTATCGATGTGGGCAGAAAATAACATCATGGAATAGAAAAGGGATCGAAGTAGGGGATATGACAGGCACTCCGAATTTTGCCTGTGGGCTTCAGCTTCTACGTAACCACATCATCTATCTCGAATGAGAATTGAGCAGAACATGCTCCTTTGATGACGACGTTCATTTTTCATTTCTACTACCCTCAAGTCTCGGATTTCAGTCCTTGATGCTTTGGAACTCTAGCGTCGAGTTCCCAACCTTTGATGACGATTGATGTTCCGTGGACTCCGAGCTTCGAAAGAGGAATAACGTTCGAAACTCAGGTAAAGCAGCATGCGCATCGTTTGCTCATGGCCTTCATTTCTGGCATGAATCGTCGGCAGACTTCACCAGGCCTTTGCTGCATGAGACCGCGCGAAGGACTGAACGATCCAGAAGATCTCGTCATATTCTCGTATGCTGCAGCAGACGAAGTGCCAAGAGACAGTCGGACCTCGCGCGGCCGCCGTTCGACTCGCCTTCGCATGTCGAGCAAATACCATCCTTATATCTGCAGTCTGCCCTCGTTGAAAGCCTTCTCCAGCTTTTGAATGTCCGCAAGCGTCTGCGCCTTCTGCACCATAGCTTGAAACTTCTTCTTTTCCTCTTCCGTGTACTTCATGCGCGAACCCGTCGTGGCGGTAGGCGCGTTGAAGAGACCATTGCTGGACTTCACCGCAGCGATGCTCTTCGCAAGATTGCTGGGCTCATCGTGTGTACCGAATAGCTCTTTCCCCTTCTCCCTTTCAGCATCCTTCACTTTGACGAAATCCAGGAACCGGATTTGCGGACAGTTCCATATTAGCCAGTAGCGGTAGTTCTACACATCCCAAGTCAGTACTTCATTCCTTTTCCCTCTCCCACGTAAGCCGCACTCACCTCCTTACTAGCAACCGGATTCTCCACCAAACTCACATACGTAAGCTTCTTAAACCCCCTCAACGGCACCAGATCGCTCAGCTCGCCCAAATTATTCTGCGTCAAAACCAACGTATGCAAATTCGGCACACTCTTGCTCGCGGATTCCGAAACACTCGAGATTCGATTCTGCGCGCATAGAAGCGTTTGGAGTCGCGGCGATAAGGGGAAGTTTCCGAGCACTTGTATGGCGTTGTCGGTGAAGTCGATGCATTCTTGGTCTTTTGCGACACCCAGATTCTCGATGGCTGGGATTTTGTGGCCTTTTGGAACAAAACTATGTATCAACTAGCTCTTCTGTGTAGTATCTGTTCTTTTCAGAACACAGGGTGGTATAGCATCGTACCTCGTAGGTCGAGTTCGCGCTCGTTTAGTGGGTTGTTGTATGAGAGCGAGTTTTGGACTAGCTCTGTTGTGAGGCGCATGGTGGGCTATGATTTGCCTTCAACGTCGCTGGTGTGGTGATCTCTTTAGTGCAGATATGGAGGGTTGGCGTCGAGATGTATGCGCAACTGGGAGAGAGGTATAGAAAGGTTGTGTTGAAGCGCGATTGTCGAAGAGCATGCAAGTCGAGAAGTGATGAGGGAATCTTTCTTGATGCGAGACCGAGTCATGATTCCTGTATCAGATCGCGGCCTGGCCCGCTGCTGTGCCAGTCGCCGATCAGTGCCTACATGTGCCTTGATCGAATTCCTCACCGCGATGTGCAACGCATACCAATCATATAGACAATACTTGGGGCTCTGGATAGGGAGGTTTCTCATAAGTCTGCGGTTTAAATCGTATGTCCTTTTTGTCTGGATTTGACGCGTAATGTCGTTGTTGCTCTGAGAGAAAGGCTTTCAAGACTACGGAGTTACCATCGGATCAGATGCTAGCAATCAAGAGATAATCATCCATCGACTGCTCAGGCATAAATCCCAGACACTACCTCATCAGGACTCAGGAGCTCCGCAGCATCCAACTGGCCCATGAGAGTCTGACAACTGGTCCAGGATCCGTTTGATCACACGAACCCCCTTGTTCCCACCTAGGCGCTACGCCGACATAGTGACATAGCATTTACCGGATCGTTTCTCGGCGGAGGGCGATACAAATTTGCCTCAGTACGAGCCCGTAGGCTGTCTAAGCTATACTGGTGAACATCTGGCCTCAAACAGTACAATGCTCGCCAACCAACAATATAAGCAATGCCAAGCAATGTTCCAAGGTATCCTGGCCGTGTTGGTCTGCGACTGGCCCTGTATGGCAATAGATGTAATGGTAACATTCGCATTGCCGTACTAATAATAGATCGTCTCTTTATATCTCCGCCTGGCGCTGCTGCAGTTCGCGTCGAGAGCAGCATCCCACTGCCCTACTGATAGATCATTACTTCACTTTCCCGCCTAGCACTACTACAGTTCGTGTAGAGAGCGACGTCCCACCGCAGACATGTATTTGACTACACTTCTGCAGCTATCGTCAATTGGCGCTATCTGCCTTGCAGCAGATTTACCTGGAATCCCATTCGGTCCAAAGGGCGTACCAGAGTAGGTCCACAAATTGTGCAACCCTTCGTACGGCTACTAAATCATGCTTTAGCCCCAACTCGACCTGCTGTCGTAAGAAACCTATATCTTGATTCTTGCTCGGTTCCTAGAGCTCATACTAATAGCGATACAGAGGAAGTAGTCGACCACGATCCTAGTTCAATTTGTTGCATATGCTCAAAGGACTTGCTCATCGGCGGCCACCTCGTACAAATGGCGGGTCCACAGTGTCCGCTGCAGGGTGGGCGAGCTTGTGGTCCTCCTTGCACGTGGGACGACACCTGCTGCTGTATGTCCGGACCAAATGGATTTGAGATCTATCCTTTGCTGACAGTATGATGCCACAGGGCGCTTTGCGGGACCGCACACTGATTACCATGACGGGGAGTGCTGGTGTTATGGAAAACTCGTTGCCACCGCAGTCCTAGATTATGTCGTGCGGCACTGTGGCTCGAAGTGTCCCGATGCTTGATGCTTGAAGATATCACGCACTGTTACGGAACAAGGGAAGGAACAGCTAGGGGTCGGCTAAGTAATAGAGCGACGGCTCTACCTCTGTAATTAACCTTCCCCTTCTATGTGATTATCTACAATGGGAACTTTATAACAATTGGTGGCTTCGTTTATACTAAAACCCTCGCGCTACTAGGAGTTAACTAAGATACTACTAGGACGAGGTAACTAGATCGGAGCTAAGCCGACTAAGAGCCTAAATACTTTCCCTTACTACTTTGCAACCGTATATACGGGGCAACGTATATCTATATAAACTCTATAGACTACGACCGCGCTTTCGCTATATATATACGAACTAATAGAATTACTAATATAGAGGTTAGGTCTTATCTAGTACGCTTTCTATAGGACTTCTAGCCGATAGAGAACTATCCTCCTAAGTAGCTCGATTTACCGGTATACCGTTAGCCTATATAGAACTCTTTCCTATAGTTCTATAAAAGAAGGTATAGACTAAATTTACTATTTACGACTACTATAGTAAGTAGATCTAGAAGGTACTTACCTATAAAGGGGAAGTTACCTTCTAAACTAAGGGTAGCTGCCTCTAGATCGCTATAGCAGTTATAGTTGTCGTAGTAGCCTCTACGATAATCTCCGGGCGTAACGATAATAGCCTCTACTATAAGTATATAACTATCGACTACGTCGATAGTATAACTAGTAACTATAACTATATAAGTAACGAGCGTCTAGCCTCCTACTATAGCGGAATAAGGAGAGGCTATCTCTACGGAAATAATAGCCGCTATTTAGGTAGCGGTAGTATAGGTACTAGTAAGCCAGATACCGGGAGTAACGCCTACTATAAGTAATAGAAATAGAAATAGAATACCTATCTTTAATAAGGCTAGTAACCTAGACCGTATACAGGACTAGGAAATCGGCTTCTTCTAACTAGATCTACTAAAGGGAGAGGACGATCCGACTATCGTAGGATCCGATACCTTCTTCCGAGATATTAATATCTTTATTAAGTAACTTAAGGATATTATAGCGTATCGTAGTAACAAGCGAGTTAAGTCTAGGATCCCCGCCTTACTATAAGAAACTGCCTTAACCTAGTATACTAATACGCTTAATAACCTAGCGAAATAGGGCCTTCGCTACGTACTAGGTCTAGACTATTAGTTTATAACGCTATAAGAAAACTTCTAGACGCTATTATCTAAGTTACTAAGTAAGCTAACGCGTCTTAAATATACGCTATCTAACGTAGGCAAGCGACGTAGTATAGATACCTACCTTAGCGAGGTAATACGCTATATACGTAACGCCGGCCTAGTTAATAAGAGCTAGTAACTAACGTATACCTAGAATTAGACCCCGCAGTAGTTCGGTTTCCGAACTACTAAACGTATATAGTTTAGTTTCTTAGCGGCGAACTAGCTCCCTAGTTCCGGTTTAGTTTTTTCGAACTAAATAGATTCCTAGTTTAAACTAGAGACTATATTAGTTTTACTATAAGGACACTCTTATTCGACTGCCGGCTACGATTGCTAGCTATAATAGTAACTATATTACATTTACTATGCTCTTTTGCCGTTACTAGTAGACCCCGTAGTAGTTCGGTTTCCGAACTACTAAACGTATATAGTTTGGTTTCTTAGCGGCGAACTAGCTCTCTAGTTCCGGTTTAGTTTTTTCGAACTATATAGATTCCTAGTTTAAACTAGAGACTATATTAGTTTTACTATAAGGACACTCTTATTCGACTACCGGCTACGATTACCGGCTATAATAGTAACTCTGTTATATTTACTACGCTCTTTTGCCGTTGCTAGGGCGTAGTTATCGTTGCTAGGGCGTAGTTGCCGTTGCTAGGGCGTAGTTTTGCTATAAGGACACTCTTATTCGACTACCGGCTACGATTACCGGCTATAATAGTTACTAGGTTGTATTTACTACGCTCTATTACCGTTGCTAGGGCGTAGTTACCGTTACTAGGGCGTAGTTGCCGTTACTAGGGCGTAGTTACTATTGCCGGGGCGTAGTTGCTATAGTTGCGAAAGCTTACCTATATAACGTTATATAGGCGGCAATAATTAGGGCTTCGCGATATTCTTATACTTTTAACTTCTTCCTCTATACCTATACCGACAATAACTACTATACGCTACGCCCCCGCCCCTTTCCCTTATAATAGTAAGAGAGAAGCGCGCCGCGCGCTAAATAGAAGATAGAACTAAAGACCGCGAGTTTGTTTTACCTAAGCGTCTAACTAAAAAGCGTAAGACTAAAGAGGAGTACTCTACGAAGAAGAATTCTATACGAGACCGCGAGAGAAAGGAAAAGATAGATAAGGATAAAAGAGCTAAGGATAAGAGAAGAAAGGCGCGGAATAAGGTATTCTATCGATAGCTAGTACCTATAGAAAAAAGTAAAGGTTAGAATAAGAAGACAACCTAAGAGAAGGCTAAGAGGAGGAAAGAATTACGGCTAGTTTTCGAGCGTAAAGTTCTAGTAGCGTAAGTTAATCTAGCTAGCGGCCGTAGCTAGTAGCTATAGCCGGCAGCTATAGCCGGTAGCTATAGCCGGTATATTTTTCTTTAATACGTTAACTAATAGTATTTAGACCTATAGCCGCTATCTCTATCGATACGACCGATAGTAACGGAGATATTTAGATAGCCGAGAACAATAATACTAGAGTTTAGGATACCGCGATAGAGCTTAATACTACGAATAAAGGAACTGAAAAAAGCGAGGAGATACTATACGTCGATCTAGTAATAGGTACAGTCTTAGGGCCTAACGCTATAGACGATAAGCGCTAGGAGTAGATCGAGTATAGTTAAAGAGACGAGATACTAGTAAAGGGCTAAGGTATAAGTCCTATTAATCTAGAAAATTATAGTTAAAGCTACTACGAAAAGCTAGTAAGGATTGGAATCGAGACTAGTCGTCTTTATATCCTCGATATAGAGTAGAAGTTTCTTTATTAGTATTAGAGCGAAGCCTTTACGTCTATAAAGGCAAAGTAGCTTACGATTAATACGATCGGGGCTAGGTATCTAGGGACGGTAGAAGTGTTACTATAGGAGGAAGGGGTATAGGTAATTATTCTATACTCGGTATATATAGCCGGCGTTCGTAGCCGGTAGATACTAATAGTTAAATAAAAAGCGTTTCTCGAAGGTAGAGTGCTACTACTATATAAAATCTTTACTAAGGCAGAGAGGGCTTATATCCGGAATCTAAGCTACTAGTAGGATAGGTTAGCGTTAGAATTCTCTAAATCTCTATATAAGCCTCCGAAGGATTACCTATTTTAGCGATACGGCTTTATTTCGACTACTCCGTAGGTACCCGAAGAAGCTCGAGCGCTCTTTAAGGTCTTTACTAAGAAGCGGAAGGAGTTCGAGGATTAGGATTAGTTAATAGAGCTATTAGTTAGTCTTAGGTTTCGTAGTTAGACTCGGCCTAAGCATTTACTTATCGAGTATCTTATACCGAAAGAGGATAGATTAAGACTAAAAACGAGCTTAGATTCGTTAGGTATAGTAGCTCGGTTCCGTTAGTAGGAGAGAGCCGCTATATAGAAGGCAAAATTCAGGTAGTTAGGGTAGCTAGGAAAGAAATTCTAGTAGTTAGGCTAGCTAGGGTAGCTAGGAAAAAAAATCTAGTAGTTAGGTAGCTAGGAAACAAAAAAAAAGGTAGCTAGCTATTTACTACCTAGCTATTCCTAGCAATACGATACTATAAAAGAAAGGGTGTTTCCCTATAGCTACTAGTATATATCTACTACTCCTAAGTTCTTACCTTACCGTACGAAACCTTAAAACATACCGACCGATATTGTATATATACTAAGCGCTATACTAGGAAGGGTAACAACGAGACGATAGTCGAAATAGTCTAGTATACGAGCGAGATTGCGACAACGTCGAGAGGAGGTCGTATACTTACCTTCGAGCCTATCGAGTCCTAGACGACGATTAGGGCTAGATTTATCCTCTCCGAATCCTAGTAGTAGGAATTTATTATAGGGTACTACTACCTAGTCCTTACCTTTACGGAGTCTAAGTAGAAGGTTGTTCGGAGATATAAGAACATCGAGTATTAACCCGGAAATCTTCGAAAAGGCTAGCTAGGCGTATCTTTAGAAACCCGAGTATATAGAGCAGTTCAATTAATAGGTCTATAAGATATAGTTCCCTTTATACTTACGTTCGAAGGAGTATAAACTCCGGAAGTACTCGATACGATAGGGGAGTAAGGAGCGAACGGATACATTCTAGAAGTTCTTTATAGAGGGGGCATTGCACCGTTATACGACTTCTCGACTTAAAGGTTAACTAGTAATTGTCTATAACTTCTACGGTTTAATCTTAAAACACCCGAAACTAGGGGATAGGAACTTATCGCCTACGAACTATCTCTATTCTAAACGGTATCGGGAATCTTAAGGAGAGAGGAGAGTTAATATAGATATAGCGTTCTAGAAAGAGGTATATCTTCTAAAATGCCGGCTATAGCTGCCGGCTATAGCTACCGGCTATAGCTGCCGGCTACAGATTCCGGCTACTTTAATTAACCGTAGAGATCTAGCTAATTATTATAGGCTACGCTTAAGGAAGCTCTAGGATTAAAGGCTACCGATTTCTCCCCCGAAGACCCTAAGCAACTAGCAAACGAAATGCTAGCTATAAACGGTCTTCCGGAAGACTTCTATAAAAGGGAGTCTATATAGAAGATATACCTATATCTTATAAACTACCCTCCCCTATTTCTCGGCGCGATAACCTAGCGTATTATATTCGAAAAGAACAAAGAGGCTGCGTTAGACGATATTCGGGAGATCCTCCGTAATACTCGCCGAGTAGCTATTGCTATCGATAGCTAGTTAAGCCGGACTATAAGAGCCTCCTTCCTCTCGATTATACTATACTTTATTAATTCGGATTAGAAACTCTAGGAACTTATAATCGGATTCCCTAAAATTCTAGGTTCCTATACTAGTAAGGATATAGCGAAGCTTGTCTATACGGTAATAGATAGGGTTAGCGTAATAACGAAACTAATCTCGATTATTACGGACAACGCTAGTAATAATCGAATATTATATAAGGCGTTGTATATACAATTTACTCGTGTATGTCTTTGAAATTACTAATTGTATCGATAGGGTCGAGTACGTAGAGGAGATTATAAGGTCTATAATCTAGCTTAATCTTCCGAATATTAAGCTCGCTACGATTCCGGATACGTACGATAATACGTACGACGATAACGATAAAGAGGAGCCTAGTAATAGCCCTAGCCTTATTAAATCGGAGCCGACGTCGTTGCTAGTTATATCCCTATAGAAGTTTCCCTACCTCGCTTATATAGTTTAAATCGCGATCCGAGCCCTCTTTAAAACGCTTAAAATTGCACTATTAAACGACGACTAATAGAAGATCCTAGATAAGGATAAGGCAAAGTCGAAAGTCGAGAAACTCGTTATAGTAATAAGATAGGATAAGGTAGAGAGCCTCGCTCTCGTTTTATATAAGGTATAACTTTTGTCCGTAGCCGGTACCTATAGCCGGCAACCTAGTATAGTTCTAACTCTTTTTCTCTAGCTTCGTCGTCTAGTAATATATACGAACTCGAGCTTATAGAGATATAACCGATTCGAGGCTATTTAAAAGAACCTAATCGAGCGCCCTAAAACCGATGCCTAGAATATCGTATAGAATAAGCGATAGCAAAAGCGGCCTCCTTAGCGCCTACTCCGTTTTACCTAAGACGTTAAGACCTAGTTCGATTCGACTTTCTATATAGTTACGAGGGGATATACTTTACGTACCGCTCTCGAGATCTATTAGAGTTCCGAGGGTATTAAGTAGCTCGGCCTTACCGCCGCCGAATAGCGCTAAGTAGAGTATCTCGTCGATATTAGTAAGCATTACGCAAAGGTTACTACTACAATTAGAAGAACCCGAGGACCGACGATCTACCTTGTCTTTACGTACTATAACTAGCTTTTTAACGAGCTCGAGGAAACCGTAGCTAAGCTAGCTAAGAAGAGCGTTCCCTAGAAAGTAGCTATAACGAAAGCTATAGACAGCTCCTATACTAAGTTATATAAATATTATAGTACTACCTTTAAGTCGTTCGGGGATATCTATTATTAGCTAGTAACCGGCCCTACACCTATAGGCCAGTTTTAAGCCTATATAAGAGGCCTCCTTCTATATTGTAGACAGATTATTAACCTCGTATAGTACATTGTTTATGTTATACTTCTATAATGCCTATATTGTAGGGCTCTAGTTATTAGCCTAAGCGACAGTCTCGTTATTCTATCTTGCTAAACATAGCTGCCTATATTGCTATAGGTTATATTACCCTCGGTAGCCTGTACTATTGCTACAAGTAGTAGTAGTAGTGTTAGTTTCCGTCCTTTATTAGAGCCGAAGGTAGGGCTATCTCTTTATATCTGACAGGTTCGGGTATGTTAAAGGTAGTCTCTAGGTACGAATAGCTATAACCGAAGCGAGGGCACGATAAGAGCCTATAATACGGACGATACCGAAGTATCTTAAGGGGCCGTTACGACAAGTAGAGAAACCTCTTAACGAGGGCATCGCTTTAACCCCGAAAAGCTGCAAACCCTTAGGACTATTACAGCTTAGGGCCTAGTCTATAACTATAGCTAGCTTCTAAGGACTCGGCTCCGGGTCGAAGACCTATTTAGTACCGCTTGCTCGAGATAAGCCCCGCCTAAGGAGGAGATAGACTAATTACCTATCGGCCTTGCTTAGTTTGCTAAGACTATCTATACGATAGCAATTTCTAGATTATAGGTTAGATGCCTAGACAGTTCCCCTATTAACCGGGTAGATTGTTTCGGGATTCGCTACCTCGTTCGGACAGTGCTTAGCCTTCTACTAGAAAAAGAAGGTCCCCGCCCCCCGCCTAGCTAAAGGAGATAACGATAGTTAGTAAAGTAGCTAGTTTCTAGGATCTAGGTGTAAATAGAGATTGCAGTTCCTTCCTCCGAGCGGCTTTTGTCTAAATTTACTAAATTAAAGCTCCTAGGGGTGTCTAGGCGACCCCTAGGAGGCTAAACTCTAATGCTACCCTAGGGGTAACATTAGAAGAAAACAGCCTAGTATACTATTTTCTCGCATAGCAACATCGAAACAAACTAAACCTACAATATATACTAAAAACACTTTCCTATAGCATTTTATTTTAACTACTTTATAACAATCGAATAAGCTCTAGCGAAAGCGAGTATTACGAATTAGCGGAATCTTCGGAATCTAATAACCTACCGGACCCTATTAACGAAGAAATTAGGCGACGACTAGTTGTTATAAGCGCTATCGAACTAGGGGCTATCGAGCCTTCTACGCCCGAGGCCCTCTATAATGTCGTTATAAAGATAATTTAAGGGCAAACTAATCTTCTCCGTTAGAATAGGCGTCGCCCGCTAGAGCTAGGAAGTAGTAGGAACCCTCTATTCGAAGGGTGGAACGCTACGGCGTACGTAGAACGCTTTAAGGACAACTTAGCCGAGTATAGACTCGAAGAGGAGTCGGACTAGTACAAGGTCTAGTCCCTTACGAGGACTACTATTACTAAGCTTTACCGAACCCTTAGAACCCTAGTTAGCTACCTAGAAAAGGACGACAAGTCTAATGCCGACTAGGAGGTCTTTAAGCAGGCCTTTATAAGGGAGTATCGGGATCGCGATAGCTGTCGCATTAAAGGCAGTCGTACGTAGCTTAAGAACCTCTATATAGAGAGGCGCACCGAAGATAACGACCTAAAGGAGTACGTCCGCGAGTTTGTTAAGTTAGCGGACGGCATCGACTAGTAGGACCTCGAGAATTCTTAGAGAACGAGGCTGCTCCTTAAAGGGTTGCCGTAGTCTACGGCTAAGCGTGTCTTCCGTCGCTACAAGCTTAGCGAAGCTAATCCCGAGACCTTTAGGAAGTACAAAAAGGTCCTAGAGGCTGTTAAGGACGACATTAATAGCTCCGCTAACGCAAAGAAGTTTATTTACGGCGAGGACCGGAATAACCTAGCCTAGGTAAGGAACGATACCTCGGGAACTAGAGGGCCTAAGTTTCTTCCTAAATCGCAAAGTAGTCCTAGTACTGTAACTCCTACTATTACTAAGCATTCTTAGGACGTTACGGACTTAGCTAAATCCCTAGCCTAGCTCAACCTTAATACGAAAGCACTATAGCGAGTTAGGGAGGTCCTTAATACTAGTATACTAAAGGATATACTACTAGTCTACTAGGTCTCCGATCCTAACTACCCTAAGGCCCCTTTAGTTAACGTCTATGCTATATAGAAGATCTATTCGGACTTAGATAGCAAGTGCTAGATATACGGCGGTTTTAAACATGTTTAATTAGACTGCCCTATCTAGAAAGAGCTTCTTAAGAGGAAGCTCGTTATGTAAGTAAATAGTCGGTTCTACTATACCGATACCGGCGACAAGATTAACTTCGAGTAGGATCGTAGAGCCCCGAAGCTACCTTAACTTAGGAGTCTTCTAGAGAAGAAGTATAGTAGCAAGATCGAGTTTAAGGATACTAGGAATAGTACCCTCGCCGCTATTGCTAAACGAGAGACTTAGAAGGTTAGGGCAAAACAGGTTAAGGAGCGGAGTAGTAACGGTACTACTAAGCCTGTTAAAGTCAACTTTGTGTCTTAGGACCCGGACGTAGTTACTAATATTTACGCGGTTACTAAGAATAGTATAGATGTCTACGCTACTATAAGGTCCTAAACTTAGTCGTCCTAAACCTAGTCCTAGGGCAAGGGTAAGAGCCCGTAGAACCCTACCCGCCCTAGTGCGGCAGCCCCTACTAGGATACTTAAGAAGCAGGTAGCTAACAAGGCTAAGAAACAGCGAGAATTAGTCGCTAAGACTAAGACACTCTAGATAGCCGAAGACCGTGTAACCCGAGCTAGTATAGCCTCTCCGGAGGTCCTAGAGACTCCGGATGTCGATATAGAGGATGCTACTACCGACCTTAGTAGTACCCTAGGCCTAGCTAACCCGCCGGCCTACAAACGAAAGTTAGCCGACCTAAAGAGCTTTCGCTTTAATAGGTATATAAAGAAGTATAGTGCCGGGCCTACTAACTCTTACGATACAAAGGCAAATGCTCTCTTCTAGGCTTTATAGTTCCTAGACCTTAAGTCTAACGTGTCTATAGGGGAGCTTCTAGCATACGGTTTGCCTACTAACCTGTTCTAGAGCCGGATTCCTAACGATGCTACCTTTATAAAAGACCTTATAGCCCTCCGACGTAAATAGGGGCGAGAGGACTATATCGACGTCTCTTCCCTATAGTTCCTTCCTAAATTTTTAGGGGCCTAGGAGTTAGCAGAAGGCGAATTAGTAACCTATAAGAGCTAGGAGACTATCGATAATGCTAACGAAGAGGGGATTAAGGAGATAGGCCGAGGGGATAATAATAATACCGACCCTGCTTCGGTTTTAGTTTCTATTAAGGCTATCCGATTTACTAGCTAACAAATCGGTCGAGTAGGACCTCCTCGACCTAAGGAACTTTACTCTATCCCTAATAATATAGACCTTTCCGCAGTTACCCGTTCCTTTGCCGTCGTTCCTACTATCTATATTTAAGTTACTATCGGAAGCTATAGTTAGCAGTTGCTAGCAATACTTGATAATAGTTTAGAGTTACTTATTATAAGTAAGCGCTAGGCTAAACAGCTCCGACTGCTAATAAATAGAGATATTTCCCTTAGCATATAGGGAGTAAATAGGGAGGTTACGCTAGTAGGTACCTACTATAATGTTATAGTAGACGCTTTCGGTATATGCTTTTCCTTTACCTTCTAGATTGCCGCTAACCCGAATACGCCAATTATTCTAGGTCGTCTATAGTCTCGCATAACCCGGGGTATTTAGCGCAACTGCGACGATAGCTTCTAGGAAGGAACTATCGCTAACTAGAAGGGCAACCGAGTCGTGTTTACTAGTTATGTCGGAAACACTAGCTACAAATCCTACGAGGATATCCTTACTACTTCTAAACGCTCTTCGGGAAACGCTATAGCGCGGTTATAAGACCGGCAATCTGCGCTATAAGTTAATATAGCTTAAATAGGTTATATCTAGAGGTGCGCCGCTCCGTACGTTAAGGCAAGTTTCTAGGCTCTATACTAAGGAGGCGAATGCTCGAAGCGATAGCAAGTATAACAACCTAGTAACGACAACCTAGTATACGAATCTCGGTAATAATACTGTCGTAGGCATCGCCGCCGGAAGCGGATCTACCCGAGCCCGAATCCGAACTAACTAATTAGAGCGCCGAGCTAATAATACCCCGGAAGTATTATTAGGAATCTAACGTTTTCGCCGGAATTATAAATTAGGATTACTAGCTATATACCTACTGACTTAAGGAGACTTCTAATAAAGTTTACGCGCTGTTCTATTACGCTAATCTCCGGGCCTAACGTTAAAGAGAGAGGGCTCGGGTATTACGAGCGGTTAGCGTATATACCCTATATAAGAGGGTAGCTAACAAGATTAAGCCCGTAAAAGGCAGCGTATATATAACCGATAGGTCTAATCCTAGCGGAAATCCTAACTAGCGACAAAAGTGCCTTAACCGCGAAGCGATATTAACACCTAGGGATAGTCTATACGACTAGAGGTATATTACTAAAAAGTTCTCCGCTATTCCTAGGGAATCGAGGCTAACGCCGGAGAGACTAGCGAACATTAAACCTAGCATCGAGCTTTCGGATCTTAAACTAGATTTGCTGTACGAGCTTCTATACAACCGCGAAGCCGTATTAGTATATAACTTTACGTATCTAGGTAGGATTAACCCGGAGGTCCGAACGATCGAGTATAAGCCTTAGGCTTACCTAGGGTTCAAGCTAAACCTAAGCCTAAGAGGTATAGTTAAGGACATAATACGGCAGCGTATAAAGGCTAGCACCTTAGAGCCTTCCTATGCCTCGTATCGCAACCTATACTTCCTAGTTTAGAAGAAGACAGCTCCTAGGGAACTAAAGAAGTACCGTCTAATTAACGCTATATAAAAGTTCAACGTAGTTACGATTAGAGATACTAACCTCCCTCCGGAGACTAATAGGTTCTCGGAAGCTTTTACTAACTATATTATAGCCTTACTAGTTAATGTTTTCTCGGGCTACGACTAGATCCCTCTCTATCCTAATAGCCGCGACCTTACTAGTTTCGAGATACCTCTTAGGCTATATAGACAAACTACCCTTCTATAAGGGATAACTAACTCCGTAGCCTAGTTCGTTCGCATTATAAACTAAGTCCTCGCGGCCTATATCTCCTATATAGCGATGCCTTTCCTTAACGACATCGGCATTAAGGGCCCTAAAACTAGGTACGATAATAAAGAAGTAGAGCCTAGCATCCGTAGGTTCTTTCTCGAATATATTTAGAACCTCGATAGTGTCCTCTGCGACCTAGAGCGAGCTAACCTAACGGTATATAGGGAGAAGCTTTAGCTCCTATACAAACGAATGAATATTGTCGGGTTTGTAACTAATAAGAACGGCCGCTATCCTAATAATGCACGGGTCCTAAAGATTGTGTCCTAGCCCGACCCTACCTATTAGAAAGATGTCCGGATCTGGCTTAGAGTAGTCTCCTACTTCCGTATCTAGGTCGAAAACTTTGCGTTAGTATGCAAGCCTCTATACGCCTTACTTAAGAAGGATGCAGAGTTTATATAGACCTCCGTTTACTAAGCCGCTAAGGACAAGGTTACTAAGGCGCTTATTAGCGCGCCTACGCTTACCTCTATTAACTACTCGGAAGGCGCAGGTCTGCTAATTGTTACTATCGACTCGAGCGGGGAAGGCTACGGCGAGATACTAATATAGTATAATCGTAAGGAGCCCTCCTTACGTTACCCTATCCGGTACGAGTCCGGTCTATAGAAACCTATCGAGGCCCGATACGATGCTAGCAAGCGAGAGTGCCTTAGTGTCTATAAGGCTCTTAAGAAGTTCCGACCTTAGCTTTTTAGAGTGTTCTTTCGCCTAGAAGTCGACGCTTAGACGCTAGTCTATTAACTTAACCGTATAGCCTCCGACCTGCCTAACTCTATAATAGCTCGGTAGGTTGCCTAGATCTATTTGTTTGATTTCGACGTCTTCTATGTCCCTAGCAAGAAGTATACTAGACCGGATAGCCTTTCTAGAAGGCCTGCTATAGAAGAAGATATCGCCGAGATAATAGAAGAAGAGGATGTCGACGCGGTTATTAACCGCACCTTCTTTACTGCCTTCTATATTAACGCTATACCGGTAATTACTAGGTCTACTGCCGACGACTAACCTAGTAACTAGCCTAACGAAGACCCTACTACTAACGGCGAGGACTAGGACGATGCTAAGGCGGGCGAACTAGGTAGGGATAATATCCTTAATAGGGTCTACTCCGACGATTCCTATAATATTGCCTACTTCCTTACCTATACGAAGAGAGCTCCTAGTCTATTAAAGAGTTAATACCGTCGTATTATTCGCTATTCTCGGAGGTTCCTTATTAAGGATCGCATCCTTTAGCGATAGGCTATAGTTAATATACCGCTCTAGCGTATTATTAACGATCTAGTAGCCCGATAAGAAATCCTTCGTTCTGTTTACGATAAGCTCGGTTACCGGGCGGCGGAGGGCACCTTCGATATTCTTCGTCGACGCTACTAGTAGGACGGCGTATAGGCTAACGTCTCCCGCTACTATAAGAGCTATCCTAAGTGCAACTTTAGGAACAGCTACCGACGTCTAGGGGAGCTGCGTATCCCTACTGCCTAGTTAGTTAGGGAGCGGTAGTATAGCGATAGGGTCTATCTTAGCCGCAACAATAGCCTATATATTATTCGGGAGGGTCTTTCTCGATAGCCGGAGGCCTATTATTTCTATAAAGGTTGCGGTGCTATTAATGCCTATAATATAGCTACCTTCCTATTTAAGGATCTGTTTTGCTACTAGGGAACACCTTACGAGGTTATCTTAGACAACGCTACGAACAATATAGCTAAGGAGGTTTAAGCGCTACTTGTTTCGTACGGGGCTAAGAACGTTCGTATCTCCCTGTACTATCCCTAGTCGAATGCTATTATTAAGCGCGGCTATCGGTCGTTAATTAATGCCCTATCTAAGATAACTAATAGTAGCGATAGATTAGTTCCTATTTCTACCCGCGTCCTAGCCCTTCTCTAGGCGGACCGAACTACTGTTATCGATACGACTAGACTTATACTAGCGGAACTTATAATTAGGAGGGACGCCGTTCTTCCTATTAAATTGTCCTACCGTACGTATAGCGTTTACGATTAGGGGTCTGTTCGTACTAGGGCAGACCTTCTTGCCCTACGGGCTAAGGCTCTTAAGGATATAACTACGACTTCTTAAGAGGGTCTTGCTCGACAACGTCGGCTTCGGGAAGAGGCTAAGTAGTATTTTAATAACTATAATGCTGTTAATTAGGAACCTCTAAAGTTTAGCGATATAGTCCTTCTATACCGGTCCGAACTAGAGTACAGTTACTCCTATAAGCTAGCCTTTAAGTAGAAGGGTCCTTACAGAGTAAAGGAGGTCCTTTACTCGGGTTCCGTATACCTTCTTTAGGAGCCAGATAGTGCTACCTTAAAGCACTCTTACCCTCGGGCTAATCTAAAGAAGATCGTTAAATTACGCGAACCTGCCCGCTCTCCGCCGACCGAGGAGGAAGTTAGTGCCTCTATAGACCCTCTACCGTCCTTAGATGCCTATCGGGAGGAGGATCCTACCGCTATTATAGATCCTGTTCTGCCTAAGAACTATGCCTATCCCTAGATTCGTCTTAGTAAGCTATTAGGAATAACTTAAGAATAGAGGGAGGGTTATATACGGATTAACTATATATAGAGCGTTTCCGATGTTAATTCCGATTCTAATAGTGAACTAGACTTCTAGCTATCTAACTCTAACTCCGAGGAACCTAACTAGTCTAGCGACGAAGACCGCCTAGAATTATAGCTAGATCCCGAGACCAAATAATTGCTTGCTTTTCCTTACCTCTACCTGCCTCTACTACGTTACTTCCTTACTCTTATCGATCGTTCTCCGCGCTATTAATACAGTGCCGCCCTATACCTTTAGTCCTTACCTATTATCTGTTCCTACTAATGTTTATGCTCTCGTTTATTGCTTTTGGTTTATTCTATTATTGTCTTTTACTTTTGCCTTTACCTTCGATTAATGTTGCTATAACTTCATTCCTTCGCTCTTGTTTCCTTAGATAGAACTATACGAGGCGTGTTTTCCTAATAATACCCCGGGGGTAGTATTAGGAAGATAGCCGAACCTAACCCCTCTACCCTTCTAGGACTACTTCCCTCTAGATTCCTAGACTCTAGCAGCCTTCCTTAAGTAATAACGATAATAAGATACTCTACTAGAGGATGTTCCTACCCTAATTAGTACTAGCTACGTAGGATACTAAGAAAGGGAGGATCCCTCTCCCTTCCTAGCTCTTAGATAGATATAGCAACCTAGGCCTATAGCCTCTAAGAATAGGGACCTTAGGCCGCTAAGCTTAGCATCTAGAAGAAAGAAGAACGCACGGGCTACGTTCACATGCCTGCTACTATAAAAGGTAATGCTGCATCTATAACGATAGTGCTATAGGCTAATATAAGCTACGCTAGGCCTAGGCGATTTGCTCCTAGTTGCCGAGCATCTCTAGAGAAAAGCTAATGCTACCCTAGGGGTGTTATTAGTCCCGCTAGCCTTACTACTATAGATTACTACTAGGTACTCGAACTAACTAGTTACATTTCGAGTGCGCGGGAATCTACGAAAGCTAGAGGTTAATAAAGGCGCGTAGTCGCTACTAGCGATTAGCTAGATCGATTGTTAAACTTTAGCCTACTCTACTAATAAAGGAGTCTCGTATACAGCTTCACTTTTTTAGGATCTATATATAGTCGTTATCCGTTTGCTTTACCGGAATACATAGACTATACTACCTTCGCACCCTATTTAAGGCGAGCTTTCTAAGCTCTTTCTTCTACTCGAATACTAACTAACTTACTACCGCCTACCCCCTCCCCCTCCTTCTATCTAACCCCTTTAATTATTATTAACAAGCTACGAA